>NC_083418.1:20579619-20787119 GCF_020745735.1 Hemiscyllium ocellatum
GAGAGAGAGGGAGAGGGGGAGGGAGAGGGAGAAGGGAGAGGGAGAGAAAGAAAAGAATTGCATTTGTACAGTGTACTTTCCTGACCCCAGGACTTGCCGTGGTATTTTATATCCAATGAAAAACGTTCGATGTCATTGTCATTGTAGGAAATGTGGCAACCAATTCACACACAGCAAGGCCCTAGAAATAACAGCCTGGTAAGGACTGGAAAATCTATTTCTGATTACATGGATTGAGGGATTCGTGTTGGCCAGGAACCCAGGGATAACTCGCCTCCATTTTGAAATAGCGCCTAGTGATCTTTTATGCTGAAAACGTGTTGCTGGAAAAGCGCAGCAGGTCAGGCAGCATCCAAGGAGCAGGAAATTCGGGCCCTTCTTCAGGAATGAGGAAAGTGTGCCCAGCAGGCTAAGATAAAAGGTAGGGAGGAGGGACTTGGGGGAGAGGCGTTGGAGATGTGATAGGATGCCTTCCTTGAAGAAGCTGTCTTCCTTCCTCTACAAGACTTACTCCTCAGTGACCTTTTATGTCCATTCGAGAGGCTGGGTCTTATTATAATGTCTCAGCAGAGAGGCAGGGCCTCTGACAGTGCAGCACTCTGTCAGTACTGCACCGGAATGTGATCCTGGAGTTGTGGGCTCAGACCCTTGGAGTAGGGCCTTGAGCTCACGCCCTCCTCACTCGGGCACTGCCAACTGAGCCACAGGGACATCGATGCCCACGTTTTCCAGACAAGATTCTTACCTTCTGTCCTCACATCTGGCTATAAACCGATGTTCGCCACCAGCGTGCTCACTCTCACAACGACCTCAACCTCCTTGCACCTGCTTCCTTAGGGGATCATGGCTTTTCTGGTTTCTCAGTTTCGCTCACATCTGCTTGTTCTGTGCAACTTCCCACCCTCGGCTTTCCTTTCGGCCTGGTTGAGGGGATTTACCTCACCTCACCAAGAGTCTGCACTGTATCCATTCGCTCACCAAACCACTCCCTCAATCGCCAGAGAACTCCCTTTGTCCTTACCTTCCACTGTCCATATTTGAAGACTCATTGCTTGTGTTGGCGTTCGCACCTTCCTGTGCCAACACCTTGTTCCAACTCTGACCATTGCCTGCTCTGCACTCTGCGGGGTTGTCCTACAATTCAGCGCGGTCTTGGGCTAACCACTTTTAGGTCTATTTGTTAACGGTTTTCGCTGGAAAGCGGGCGGGTGATGATCCAGTTTAATAGGGCAGTTAGGAAATAAAATACCAACGTGGGACGGCGTTTGGAATATTTCATATTAGGGGAGAAAAAGACTATTTGAATAAGATTTTTAAGGAAGGCACATTCCCCAAGAGGGGAAGCTTGCAGCAGTGACAAGGATTAAAGGTCCCATGGTTTAGATTCATCTACAGAGTGGAAACAGGCCCTTCGGCCCAACCAGTCCACACTGACCCTCCGAAGAGTAACCCATCCAGACCCATTTCCCTCTGACTAACGCACCTAACACTCTTTTAGCATGGCCAATTCACCCTGACCTGCACATCTTCAGACTGTGGGAGGAAATCAGAGCACCCGGAGGAAACCCACGCAGACACGGGGAGAACGTGCAAACTCCACACAGTCACCTGAGGCCGGAATCGAACCCGGGTCCCCGGTGCTGTGAGGCAGCAGTGCCAACCGCTGAGCCACTGTGCCGCCCAGAAAGTTATCCAGGCTGTCTTGCACAGAGCAGTAACCCACTCACATGGAGTCCCATTGGGATTGAGGCCCCCCTTTAAAGGCTGGGGATAAGTTGCCGCTGGTAAATTACATTTGTCTTTTCTCTTGGGCAGTTGCTGCATTGCTGATGATGCTGACTGTGCATTGTCAGGAGGCCATGCAGTTAGGCATGCATTGGTGCCTATAGTCTAGGCCACACACCCACGCACAACGCCTGAGTCCCTTTAGCTCGGTTTGTGGTACTGAAGGCTGAGGAGATATCACCAGCTTGTAATGCCCTCACCTTTCCTTCCATCTGTTCACACATCTCCCTGTTGTTATCTTCTCTGGGATTATCCTTGCATCGAAGGCCTCCTTGTTATCAATATCTTCTGTATACCCTCCACATGGTGATATGTCTGCAATATCGAACCCATTCGAACAGGAACAGGGCAAGCACAGTTGCACTACATCTTCTAAGTAGCAAAAGCATTTTGTTTGAGAGCAGTTTGGCCTGGGGGGGTTATGAACATTGCTCGGAGATTACTTGTGATCGATCATTGATATCCTGTAGGCAATGTTGGGGAGGGGGGGCGTAGCTCATTACGGGAGGGCAAGTTGAAACTGTTAGCAGAGACAGCTGTGGAGATATTCCGGCAAAGTGGAATACCAAAGTAAAGAGCCACAGGTGAAAACACATCTCCGTTTGCTGCCTGTCACATTCAGTAATTCATCCAGAGGCTGACTGGTTTCCATTCATCTCCCTTCGACCTGCAGATACTTGCATTCAGCTGCTGTGGTATATGCTGAACCCTTCCCAGCCACGTTAAACCTGCAAGATCTTTATCTGAATACTGAGCCGTTCATAAACGTGGGGACTCTGGCAGGACTGCACATGGGGCAGCTTAGAGTTGGGCTCCCGCTGTGCTGACCACTGGCTGTGGGACCCAGTGTCCCCATACAAATGCTTGGCTGTCCAGGTGTCACCCAGTAAAGACACAGGGCTGTGAGCGCAGTCGCTGGGCCTACAGTGTACACCACACACAACCACCAACACAGATAAAGGTGTGGGATCTACAGGGGGTCTTATCGGAACCACGTGTGATCCAGTATGTGCCATACTTCTGTTTATTTGTGATCAACCATGTGTCACACACGTATCTGCTTGTGATCCACTGTGTGATCCACTCTGACCCAGTGTGACCCAGTGTGACCCCCAGTGTGACCCACTCTGACCCCCAGTGTGACCCTCTGTGACCCACTGTGTGACCCACTCTGACCCCCAGTGTGACCCACTGTGTGACCCACTGTGTGACCCACTCTGACCCACTGTGTGACCCACTCTGTGACCCACTCTGACCCACTCTGACCCACTCTGTGACCCACTGTGTGACCCACTCTGACCCACTGTGTGACCCACTGTGTGACCCACTCTGACCCATTGTGTGACCCACTCTGACCCACTGTGACCCAGTGTGTGACCCACTCTGCCCCCCAGTGTGACCCACTCTGATCCCCGTGTGTGAGTGATCCAGTGGGTCCCTCCCCGAGTCTGTGTGATCCAGTGGGTCCCTCCCCGAGTCTGTGTGATCCAGTGGGTCCCTCCCTGAGTGTGAGTGATCCAGCCTTTTTCATCACGCTGTGGTTTTGGTGGAAGTTGGGTGATGACCTGCCTTCAGTACTGAGCGGGGGGCAGTGACAGCCATGTGGATTATAACAGGCTGCAGGGTCTCTCGGCCCTTCCCCTCTCTGTATTCCCCTCGTAGACCAGAGCCTCCCTGACGACAGCCCTCATAATGTACTGTGTGTGTGTGAGGCACATTTCCCTCTCTCGCCCTCTCTCTTTTCATAGAAAGCCTATCCGACATTGCCTTGTAACTAACACTCTGCAGCTCCGACACCATCCTGGTGAGTCCGGCACAGTGATGACCAGAGCAGCCCACAGTGGTCTGGCCTGGATCTGACACACCTTCTGATCACGCTGTCACCCGGGTTTGATTCGGCACTGAGCTGACAGGGTCTGAGGACCCTGCGTTCCCAGTTCACCTCGCTTCTCTACATCGTCCCATTCACTGTGCATTTCTGACGGCCTTCCCCTAATATCTGACCTCCCGCCTGTCTGGCCTGAACTCCGGGGCCTGCTGTCCTGCCCACACGACCAGCCCAGAGTGACCTTCCTTCCCACTACACCGGCCGTCTCCATCCTCAGCAACCCCCTGTGTCCCCTGTGTTATTAGTAAAGCCTTTTGTTCAGAGCGGAGAGTGGTGCTGTGCGATACGGGGCAGGTCATCAACAGAGGAGAAGGTGAGGACTGCAGACGCTGGAGATCAGAGTCGGGAGTGTGTTGCTGGAAAAGCGCAGCAGGTCAGGCAGCATCCGAGGAGCAGGAGAATCGACGTTTCGGGCTTGAGCCCTTCATCAGAATCATCAACAGAGGCTTACTCTTGGTTGACGCTTTTAGCAGAGCGCTTTCCGACTGCAATCTTTGACTCCCAGCTCTGAGGAACGACCCTCCCAAAATGTGAGCCCTCTGACAGCGGGGTGTGACATCAGGGAGGTCGAACCTGTACCTGCCTGACACATACAGCTATCACTGAACTTTAAGAGTCAAATTCAACAGGAATCCTACTCCTGAGATGGTGATCCTGAGCGATACCCTTATTGTGTTCACCCCTTACCAGCCCCAGTGTCTCAGGCGCGGTATAAGCTGGGAGTGAGAGACCTCACAGTGACTCGTTCTCACAGTGACTGTCGTCAAATGTACCCTGACACCTCTGAACCTGGCCGCGGTTAGGTGGATTAGTTATTCTGTTCCAGTCGCTGACCCACAGTGTTTGTCTCGGCCTGTAGTTAGGTCAGCTTGACCCGCACATCCTGTACACAGGGAGTGTACCTGCAGAATAATGTGTTCCTGCCCCTGTGGGCACTGCCCTAGCAAGGTTAGAGACCCCAATCCTGCCCGGACCCCCGCCCCCAGGCTGTGAGGGCTGGACGGGAGGCTTGCAGGGGCCTTCCTGCTCACACAGAATGCTCAACATGTCCATGCCCTGACCTGCTGCTGGGTTCCGCTGTCCCACCTCTGCCCCCTTTTCACACACAGTCACTCTCTCTCACACACACACACACACACACTCTCACAGTCTCTCACACTCAGGCACATGCACACACAGACGCACGCACACATACAAACTGACACACATACATATGTGCACACACACATACATGCACACACATGCACAGATACACACATACCAGTGTGCGCGCGCGCACACACACACAGACACTCGCATGCACACAGACACGAGCACATATAGACATTTGCAGACGCACACAGATATGCACACGTACATACACAGATACATGCACATACACACAGATATGCGCACACACAGACACGCGCACACACACACGATCCGACTGATCAACGGACAGAATAACTCTGCGACGTTCGTGTTGTCTTGTCAATTTGGACCAACACAAGCCCCTTCAGCTGACCAAAGGCATTGCCTTGGGTCATTGATTCCCGGTTTGAGGGTGTCGTTGGCGAGGGTGCCATGACTTGCCCCTTCCCCGGGGTGCCCTTGGGTAATGTTGGTGAGCATTTGTTTTGTGCATGGGGTGAACGTGCCCCTGTAGTGCTGCCAGTTCAAAGCTGCTGACCCAAGGGCTAATGGGCCAGCCAGGATGGAAGCCATGCTTCATCACATGATCTCTCCCCTCCAATGTAGTCAGTCTGCCTTGGTTTGTATCTCCAGTGTCGTGTCCAACAAATAGGATCGTGGGCTCAAAGTAAAGGAGATAAAACGCAACTCATTTTTAACATCCCCGCAGATTCCCTTCGATTAGATTTACAGTGTGGAAACAGGCCCTTCGGCCCAACAAGTCCACACCGACCCGCCGAAGCGCAACCCACCCATACCCCTTACCTAACACTATGGGCAATTTAGCATGGCCAATTCACCTGACCCGCACATCTTTGGACTGTGGGAGGAAACCGGAGCACCCGGAGGAAACCCACGCAGACACGGGGAGAACGTGCAAACTCCACACAGTCAGTCGCCTGAGTCGGGAATTGAACCCGGGTCTCCAGGCGCTGTGAGGCAGCAGTGCGAACCACTGTGCCACCGTGCCGCCCACGGGTTCGTTCACGGTGATGTGCTCCAGGGTGACCCACAATTCCCGGAGACTCCAGGGAAGCCTTGGCACCCTGGAAAAAAGGAACACATTTCCAAGTTGGGATGTGCGTGAACTCGGAGGGTATGCTCAGAGGGAGGGCCGTCCCCTTACCTTTTTCCGTTTCAAAAATATACTTTATTCATAAAACTACCTTTGTACGCGTACATAGTGACTAAAGCAGTTCGGTTCTGTTCAGTAGCATATGTAAAAACAAATAAACATTGGAGTTTGACTCTATCCAGTCAACAAAACAAAGGCATTCCTCACTCATACGGCATTTACATAGATTTCTTTGTGAGAATATAGAGCCCTGGGCTGAGTGGGGATGCACTTTATTTAAAATCTGTGCCCCTTACAATTTCCAGAGTTCGCCATTCCCAAGTCTGAACCCGGGAGGGTCTGGTTACTGAAGGGGGCCCCCATTTAATTCTGTCAGAAAGCCCTCAGACAGTGGCCTTTCCCCCCCGCGCCTTGGCGACAGCTGCCCCCGTGCTTTTGTGTGTCCCTCAGCATGTTCTCCTGGAAGGTGCCAGTCTGCGACACTCGGTCAGGGTCAGCCCCTTGCTCTGGAAGACCAGCAAGCTTGAGGAAGGTCAGAGGGCATCTTCCACCGAGTTGGTGGGTCCTCCAGGCGCTGTCGGTGTTTCTCACGGGGTGCGTCCCGGGGGAACAGAGACACGGAGCTGCTCAGGACGAACCTCGACAGGAACTACGGCATCTCCCTCCGGACATCCTTCGCAAAGGCATGTCCCAGCTGGCGACAGTCTCTACACCCCCGCACCCCTCCACTTTGAGGGCAGCGTGCGATGGCACAGCGATCCGCAGCGTATGACGGTGCTCCCGGCCACACGTTGTCTCTGTCCTTATGGCAGGCTGCCCCTTTAACTGTTGCTGTCAGGAACTGCTACCCTGATTGCACCTCGACTCTCCTGCTCCCTGGATAACGTGTGCTTTTCCAGCACCACGCTCTTCGACTCGATTTAAAGAGCCACACGTCCAGAACATTCCCGTCTGAAACGTGGAGGGATTTCAGGCTTTAGGCGTCCAAGTCCGTTCGCTAGGCCCCATCCAGGGTCCGGTGTTCAATAGCTGAGGGATTAGGCATCCACAGATCAGTCCCAGATGGGTTGGATTAACTACAAAGAAAGCTGGTTATTATCCGAACGTGTGATCAATACGGAACTGAATTAGATCAGGATGCGCTGTGTCTCTACTGAGGGCAAAACATCAAACCAGGCTCATTGGGAACACATGGTCGCAATGTGCAGGCGATGATTCCTGGCTGGTGTGTAATTGTTTGCAACCCTCCATTGATGGGTTTTTGGGAAGTTTTCTGTTCAGTATCTTACCTGTAAGAAAGTGGAGGGCAAGTAGCGAGAGCAGAAGTGTGAGGGAACGAGTCGCGCTAATTGGCATGCTTTTCGTGAGCCCGAGGTGTTTCACAGCTGGCGCGGGTGCTGTTTGAAGTGCAACTCCCATTGTGGTTTAGAAACTGCAGCAGCTAATTGCGCAGTAATGGGGCCTCGCCAAACGGTAATGGCCAGATATCGTGGCTGTTTTGATGGCAGGCTGAAAACAAAACAAAAGTGCGGCCTTGGTTCCCTTCGAATGTGGTTCTTTGCAGGCCACCTGACCGGCACAGGCTTGACCTGATAGGCCTGAGGCCTGACCTGGTCAACATTCTTCGGTGGTCAATACCAACCGCACCTCCTCCCCAACTCAGAGTGTTAAAACATTGCCGAGGGTGTGTGGAGTCACGTTCTAGTGATAACGCCACTAGGCCATCGCCTTCTGTGAATGTGAGATGAATACAATGCTACCGGTAGAGAGATCCGCTCCCACTTCAAGTCTTTCCACAAGTTTGCCACATTTTGTTTTAAAGCATGACAACATGTCTTCTGTATGGCATTTGATGGATAGTTGGGAGACAGGAGTGTGATGTGGGAATGACCTTCCTTGGTCGTCAGAATCTCGTAAAGATTTAATCTGGCCAGTAACTGCACTGAAATGGGAAACGTTTAGAAAATTGCCTTGGGAGTTAGTGACCAAACAAAACATTTTTGGACGTGTGTTTACAACGTTGTGTACAAAAGGCAGCTGAAGGGAATCATCTGTCACCAGTATCTCATCAGTCCACATGTTTGGCTAAAGGCTCCCTGATTGCATTGAGATAGGGCCTTCGGTTCAGGGTGGAAGCAATATTTTCCACTCTCTGCACCAAGTCTCAGCGCAGAGTGAGATCCCTTTCTCAAAAGGAACATCAGCGAGCCATGTGTCCCTAACCGCAGACAATTAATCTGTCTGGCCTGAGGCCCGTTGCTGACTTTAATTAAACAACATGTGATAAATCACGACAATATGTTTGCATGAGCAGTCGGGTGAAACAGGGCCCAGGCCAGGAGCAGCGCGGAGGGAGTGCTGCTTTGCCCCGGGTGCCATCTTACCAAGGAGATGGCTGGTAAACCGGAAAGACCCCGCAGCGAGGAGCGTGACTCCTCTCTGGTGTCCTGGTCCGTATCTTGGCCAGTGTCCCTGAAATAAATTACCCGCTCCATTGCTGTTGGCGGAAGCTGTGACCAAAATGGCTGCCATTTGCCTCCCGATACAACAGTGATGACCCCTCAAAGCAACTTGATTGGCTGCAAAGCATGCTGGGACATTCCAGAGGTCGGTGCGTCTCAAACGGAACCACTTTAACGCAATATAACCCCAGCGCGACTTACTGAGTCTCCCCAGACCCCAGCTGTTGATTTGGTCTGTCTCAGAGTAAGGCCCATCAGATTCATTACCACAAAGATTTGGAGTGATCTCAAACTGAAGTCTTTTCCAAAGTGAGCGTCGAGAATCTGGCTCTTTGGTCTGGGGGGATGGAACTGGGTGTGTGTAGGTGACTGGGGTGAGAAAGTGGAACTTCCCTGGACGGATGGAAGTGGCCTTGGTGCATAAGGCTGGGCGAAGGGAATGGAGAGATCCATGGACAGGACTCTGAGGAGGGAAGTCGAGCAGGGAGGAGGTTCCTGCGGGGTGCGATAGATCGAGGTTCAGCACGCCGCCGAGCAACCACAAGTGAGGAAAGATTCCGCTCCATTCGGGCTGAACTCCATTCAAACTCCCTCCCAAATCCGAAAGGCCATGTGGTCAGTCTCTGATCCCTTTGGAGTGCGGAGCCAGACACATCTAAGCTGCAACTCCACAATGCGCTGCCCAGTAAAGGAATCTCCCATTGGCCATCCTGACAATCCGAGATATCCTTGTCCTTCATTTCCTGAAGGAGTTGAGCACTGCGTCCATTTTCAGTTCTCTGTCTAATCTGAGTGATTCCCCAGTCCCATTGTTTGCAGCTGCAGCCCTCCCTCCAACTCAGTAATTTAAAACAGACAGGATTGATTCAGGTGCCTGGTGAATGTCCCCCCTGGATTGTACTTATTTTGAAATTTCTGTGGTCCAACATGAAAGTCTGCGCCGTGTTATGAAACGAAGCCTACCCTTTCACCGTGGGCTGACAGGGAAATATCGAAACCTGTGTTTAATTTGGAATCTGGAGGTCATCGTTCCCATATCATGGGAACACACTAACACAGGAAGAGGAATCGAGTTAGTTCCTCCAGCTCCATTTCTGGATTCTGATCAGAAAGAGAAACAAAGACTTGTCTTAGTGTCAAAACATCTTATATAAGGAGTTTGCACGTTCTCCCCGTGTCTGCGTCGGTTTTCTCCGGTTTCCTCCCACACTCCAAAGATGTGCAGGTCAGGGGGGATTGGCCACGCTAAGTTGCCCGTAGTGTTCAGGGCTGCGTAGGTTAGGTGCATTAGTCATGGGGGAATGGCTCTGGGTGGGTTACTCTTCAGAGGGTCAGTGTGGACTTGTTGGGCCAAATGGCCTGTTTCCACACTGTGGGGATTCGGTGTCGTATAGGAACTGCAGCAGTCAGTTTACACACAGCAAGCTGTCCCAAGCAACAGTATAATAATTCGGTAATCCACTTTAATGGATATTCATCCTGGAGTTCAGTTCCTAGTGATGTACAGCAAGGATCTGTTTTGGGTTCAATGCTGTTTGTTATTTTTATAAATGACCTGGACGAGGGCGTAGAAGGGTGGGTTAGTAAATTTGTGGGTGACACTAAAAGGTAGGTGGAGTTGTGGATAGTGCTGAAGGATGTTGTGGGTTACAGAGGGACGTAGATAAGCTGCAGAGCTGGGCTGAGAGGTGGCAAATGGAGTTTAATGCAGAAAAGTGTGAGGTGATTCACTTTGGAAGGATTAACAGAAATGCAGAGTACTGGGCGAATTGTAAGATCCTTGGTAGTGTAGATGAGCAGAGAGATCTCGGTGTCCATGTATATAGATCCCTGAAAGTTGCCACCCAGGTTGTTAAGAAAGCATACGGTGTGTTAGCTTTTATTAATAATCCAGGGGAGACATTCAACAGGCACCTGAATCAATACTGTCTGTTTTAATAGAGGGATTGAGTTTCGGTACCATGAGACCATGCTGCAGCTGTACAAAACTCTGGTGCGGCCGCACTTGGAGTATCGTGAGCAGTTCTGGTCACCACATTATAGGAAGGATGTGGAAGCTTTGGAGAGGGTGCAGAGGAGATTTACCAGGATGTTGCCTGGTACGGAGGGAAGATCTTACGAGGAAAAGCTGGGGGACCTGAGGCTGTTTTCATTAGAGAAAAGAAGGTTGAGAGGTGACTTAATTGAGGCATGTAAGATAATCAGTGGGTTAGATCGGGTGGACAGTGAGAGCCTTTTTCCTGGGATGGTGATGGCTAGCATGAGGGGTGATGGATATGGGTCAGATGTCAGAGGTAGTTTCTTTACTCAGAGAGTAGTAGGGGTGTGGAACGCACTGCCTGTAACAGGAGTAGACTCGCCAACTTTAGGGGCATTTATATGGTCATTGGATAGGCATATGGACGAGAATGGAATCGTGTAGGTTTGATGGGCTTCAGATTGGTTTCACAGGACAGTGCAGCATCAAGGGCCGAAGGGCCTGTACTGAGCTGTAGTGTTCTATGTTGGGTGTTCTTCATGGATGGGGGGTAAATGGTGGCCAAGCTACTAGATATAACTGCCCTTCTCGGGCTCCTAGCTCACAATGGCAATGTCCCCATCTGTGAGCCAGGAGGACCCTGCCCCAGAGGTGTGTCATTACACCCTGTGAACAGGTTGATTGGAACTGTTTTCCTGAGGAAACCGCAGGGGGGCTGATTCAGCCTCCCGTCTGAAGGATGGCCCCCTCTGACAATCCAGCATCCTCTTGTTCCAGAGTGAAAAGGGCAGGCCTAGATTTGTGTTCCCCAAGATACTGGGGGGGTAATATGAACCTTCTGGGACAGAGGGGAGAGCACTACCAACTGACCCACAGCTACTATATAAAGGCATAAGACCTAGGAGCAGTATTGGGCCATTCAGCCCATTGAATTTGTTCCACCGTTCAACGAACTCATGGCTAACCTGATGATCTATTTCCTTGCTTTTCCTCACAGCCCTTGATTCCCTTCCTGATTAAAGAGAATCAGCCTTGAATATTCTGAATGTCCGAGCCTGTCCAGCCCTGCGTAGCAAAGAATTCCAACAGATTCATTCCGCTCTGTGAAAGGAGCAATTCCTGCCTTAAACCGTGTGACTGCCTGGTCCTAGACTCTCTGGCAAGGAGAGACGCCCTTTCCACGTCAACCCTATCAAGTCCATTAAGAGACTTAATTTGGAGATGCCGGTGTTGGACTGGGCTGGGCGAAGTTACAAATCACACAGCGCCAGGTTAGAGTCCAACAGGTTTAGTTGGAAGCACACTAGCTTTCGGAACGACGCTCCTTCTGACAACCACCTGATGAAGGAACGTCGCTCTGAAAGCTGGTGCTTCCAACTAAACCTGTTGGACTCTAACCTGGTGTTGTGTGATTTTTAATGAAGAGACTTGCATGTTTCGATAAGGCCACCTTTCACCCCTCTAAGCTCCACTGAGCCCAGGACCAGCCTGCTCCAGCCCCTCCCCCTACCTGATGGGATCCACTACCTGCCAGTGTGACTGAATTGAAAATGTGTTGCTGGAAAAGCACAGCAGGTCAGGCAGCATCCAAGGAGCAGGAGATTCGACATTTCGGGCATAAGCCCTTCTTCGCCGCATTTGCAGTCTTGGTGTTGAAGTTTGGTGATTTCACTCCTCCTGGTCCCCGCACGCCCGCCCCCAAACCCCTCCTCACATTCTGACCTGACCTGACCCCCTTGGGACCCCCTGAGCCCGGCCACCAAACCTCTCCTCTCCCGTCCCCGCTGGACCTGACCAGGGAGTCCCCTCAGAAATGCAGGACTCCCCTCTTCTGCCAAACAAGAGAATCAGCATCTCATTCCGACCCAGCGAAACGGCCTGGCTCTGGGACACGGGGCCATCTGCCGAGCAGTTCAGCTGGGGTTGAGCTGACTGGATCAAACAACACATTCTAAATCATGAAAATATGTTGGTGCGTAATCTGTGTTTGAGAGTGTAAAGGCTTGCACATTTGTCTGAGGAACCACAGGAGAGACAGATTGCGCGCACGTGCAGGTCCGTGAATGCTGACTCTGGATATAGGGCCTGGGTTTAGCGATGCATGCTAAACATGCTTCCAAAATGGTAGGAAGGCTGTTCACTCGAGTTGCGATCTGGAAGAGGTGTGTAGTCTTTTATTCAGCTAAAGGCCTACACCTCCTTTAGGCACCACTAAAACGATTTAAAACCCTCCTGTGGGATCAGTCAGAGATACCAGTGCGATTGGTTTCATACCTTTTGAAAGGGGTTTAAACAGGGAGTTCCCTCCTTGACCCAGTGATCACCCTGTTATCATTGCCGGTACCACCAATTTCGTGTGTGTGTGTGTGTCAGAGAGAGAGAGCCTTGTGTTGTCTCAGTTAAATATTACTTGCTCTGATACACAATATTAAAACAGTGACCGTCTCCATGGCAACTGCGGGCCTGTAGGCCTCCCTCAGGCAGTGGCACACTATTTTTAATTTCGCCAGGCAGAATTCAAACCTGTCCCAATTTCTAACCTCAGATAAAAGGACAATTGCAAAGCTCCTTGCATCATCTGTCAGTAGCGCGATTAACCCCAATAAGGGCATTTATTACACCATGTAGCCAAATGACTCTGCATTGTCCCTCTGTCTGAACACTTCCACAGGCCTGAGAAAGCCTCCTGCCTCAGACCTGTTTTTTATATCGACAGGTAAAACTTTTAAGTCTAGGAGGGACCTTTGCAGGTATTAATGGGTGAACATTTCCACTGCCATCCCATTGTTTGTTATTTTAGTGGCAGTACTAATTTAGTTTCAGTATACATCCCGTTGGCCCAAGATCCCTCTCCCCGTTGACCTGTATTCTGACCTTGTACAACAACACCTCAAATATAATTCTTGTTTTTAGATCTTGCCACAGCCTTACCCCTCCCAATCCTTGTGGTTGGCAGCCTTCCGAATATCCACGGTCCTCTCATTCCAGCTTCTTGTGTACCTCCAATTTTGACTAATTTAACTTCCATGTCTGAATCTTAAGCTTGCTTCCCTTCATCTGTCCACCTCTGCCTGTTCCAATCAAACCAAACCCTTTCTAACCAAGCTCTTGGGTCCTGTGCTGTACAACACTACGACTCTCTGATCTGGATGGGTACCCAGCTAGGGAGTGGCGCGGTGGCTCAGTGGTTAGCACTGCTGCCTCATAGCACCAGGGTTTGATTCCCACCTCAGGCGACTGTCTGTGTGGAGTTTGCACATTCTCCCCCTGTCTGTGTGGGTTTCCTCTGGGTGCTCCAGTTTCCTCCCGCAATCCAAAAAAATGTGCAGGTCAGGTGAATTGGCTAAATTGCCCGTAGTGTTAGGTGAAGGGGTAAATGTAGGGGAATGGGTCTGGGTGGGTTACGCTTCGGCGGGTCGGTGTGGACTTGTTGGGCCGAAGGGCCTGTTTCCACACTGTAAGTAATCTAATCTAATGTGCAGGTTAAGTGAATTGGCCATGCTAAATTGCCCGTGGAGTTCAGGGATGCGTAGGTGAGGTGCATTAGTCAGGGGGAAATGTAGAGTAATGGGGTAGGGGAATGGGTCTGGGTGGGATGCTCTTCGGAGGGTTGGTATGGACTTGTTGGGCCGAGTTTCCATACTGTGGGGATTCTAAGGGTGGAGAGGGATCGGGACCAAATGGGCCAAGGTGAATTTTGGCTCTTTGGGCAGGATGGATGAGTTTGTCCGACACTGCGCTGTACATCTCTGTGACTCTCCCATCGCCAGCCGTGCATCAGAAGCGAATCCTGCCTCCTTGTGAAACACCTTCCGACTAGACACAGGGTGTTGTATGAGCCACTGTGAGATGCAGCTGCAAACGGTCTAACATCTCTGTGAACAGAAGAAGGCTATTGAAACGTATTAACTATTCAGATGGCGACCCCATTTTCTGGGCCCTCTGACTAAGACTGCAGCAAGGTGTCTGTAATAATTAACGTTAAAGACTGACATGGCCCAGGAGCCAAGTGTTGTGTCGCTCGAGGTAGTCTGTGTGTGTGAGGACTGATCCTTGGAGCGTTCGGCCTTCCTCAGTCCACCAGCCGGCATTCCCGCAGCGAGTTGGAAACGGCTCTGTGTTTTTCCTGCTTCCTGATTGAAGCCTGTCACTATGTCATAGTTTGCTGACTCCCTGATGCTGGAATCTCCCCGAGTTGAAGTCTTGGCTGGGGAGTGCGCCAGTTGACAGCTGGCAGTGTGCCAGCACTGTGCATGCTGCCAGCCAGTGGCGTGACGGAACGCCTGCCCAGGCCAATGTTCATGGAGTGCTCCTCAATCGTGTAAAATGCCCCGTTTCGCTTCAGCAGCCAAGCGGTTTTCAAGCTGTCACAGACCAGGGAGGCACCAAACCCGACGTTACTGAGCTCGGTAAGAATTCAAGCAGGTTCCATTTGTGATTTGTGCACAGGATAGGAACATCCCTGGGGTAGGCCAACACTTATTGCCCTTTGAAGTCATTGGTGAGCATCCTTTCAGCTGACTGGCTTTTGACAGCTGTTAAGGGTCACCGTGCTGGGTGAGGCACGGATAGGAATTCTGTTGTTTCAAAAATATACTTTATTCACAAAAATATCTTCATACATTATCACAAAAGCAGTTCGCTGCTGGACAGTAGCACATGAAGAGAGAAACAAACATTAGAGTTTGACACTATCCGACAGGCAAATCATACAGGCAGCAGGACAGTACGATAACAGACCCACACTTAATTTAAGCAAAAATATCTCAAACAGTGGCCTTTCCCCACTGTACCTTGGTCTTTCCCCACTGAACCTTGACCTTTCCCCACTGTACCTTGACCTTTCCCTTCTGAACATTGACCTTTCCCCACTGAACCTTGACCTTTCCCCACTGTACCTTGACCTTTCCCCACTGTACCTTGGTCTTTCCCCACTGAACCTTGACCTTTCCTTTCTGTACCTTGGTCATTCCCCACTGTGCCTTGACCTTTCCCCTCTGCACCATGATCTTTCCGCACTACACCTTGACCTTTCCCCACTGTGCCTTGACCTTTCCCACTGTACCTTGACCTTTCCCCACTGTACCTTGTCCTTTCCCCTCTGTACCTTGACCTTTCCCCACTGCACCTTGAAACTAGTTGGAAGGTAGTCCCCTTCCCAAGTTCCATTTGGGTATGAACCATTTGAGTGTTAAGCAACAATCCAGCAGGGCCCACGCCCTATTTTGTTTCCAGTTACATTCTTTAATGAGTATGATGAATTTTGACATCTTGATTCGCAGTGCAGACTGTCCCCTCTTTATTGATTGGTTATCAATCCCAGCATTGCCTCCGCTCCTTCAGGCCTCTTTACCATTTGACCCCGACTGTTCCCGCGCCCCCTGGACTGGTCTCGCACATTCTACCCATCACAATCACGCTGCTTCAGTCTTAACTCCCAGCTAGATTCTGTCTCGCAATGTACACGTGCCTCTGGCCTACACTGGCTCCCAGTTCGGCAACAAGTTGACCTTTAAACTGATTTCAAGTCCATCTATCCCATCACCTCCAGACTTACAACTCTCTATGATATCTGCGCTCTTACCCTTTTGGTCTGGCAAAGTATCCTTGACTTTAATTCCTGTAGTATCTGCTCCCTGGGATCTAAACTGTCGAGTTCCAGCCTTAAACTCTACATCTCATTCTCTGTCCCTCCATTAAATGCTGGGAGTGGTAACACACTGTCCACCACCATGAGGCAGGAGGGTGATGGATGACTCCCCACTCGCACGATGAATGCAGCCCCAACACACTCAAAAGCTGGACACCATCCAGGAGAAATCAGTCCCTGCTTGATTGACACCCAGTCCACCGCTGTTACCATCCACCGACACTCGGTGTGTACCATCTCCAGGACGCACTGCAGAAATTCACCAGACAGCACCTTTTGAGCCCACTACCACTTCCATCTAGGAGGACAAGAGCAGCAGATACATGGGAACGCCATCCAGCCCCAGGTTCCTCTCCAAGCCGCTCAGACTTGGAAATTCATCATTCAATGTCACAGCCCTTCCTCACAGCATTAGGGACCTATCTACGGCACACGGGCTGTAATAGTTCAGAAAGACACCACTTACTCCCGCTCAATGAGGAATGGGCAGTCATTACCCAATCATAGCCAGCAGCCCATGAACACATTCTTTTTCAAAACACTGCTTAAAAGCCTTCCTTTATGAGCAGATTTCAGATCCCCCGTGTTAATATCGTGTGTGAACATCGTGGGCGGCACGGTGGCACAGTGGTTAGCACTGCTGCCTCACAGCGCCTGAGACCCAAGTTCAATTCCCGACTCAGGCGACTGACTGTGTGGAGTTTGCACGTTCTCCCCGTGTCTGCGTGGGTTTCCTCCGGGTGCTCCGGTTTCCTCCCACAGTCCAAAGATGTGCGGGTCAGGTGAATTGGCCATGCTAAATTGCCTGTAGTGTTAGGTAAGGGGTATATGTAGGGGTATGGGTGGGTTGTGCTTTGGCGGGTCGGTGTGGACTTGTTGGGCCGAAGGGCCTGTTTCCACACTGTAAGTAATCTAATCTAATCTCTCATTCAAACCCCTCTCCCGTCCTGCCGTCTGGCAGAGGATTACCGGAGCATTCGGTCTCTCAGAGACAGACTGTGCAATAGTTTCTTCCCCTGAGCCATCAGGCTCCTTCACACGATGTGACCACACTCTATTCCATCTGCAATTCTTTGCATGGCTTTTCAAATTACTGTGGAAACAGTGGTTTATTAATGATTATTCACGAGAACACGGTAATTTGTCCACCTCTGTACCAACTGTCTTGTCTTGTCAGGAATGACTGTGCTGCCTTAAGCGTTCTGCACTTTCCTCATGCCCTCCCTCCTGCCAGGTGTATGACTGTACCCTGGTGTAGTTTATGCTGCAGTACCCTCAGCCCTGGAGAAACACTGTCTGGGTTTTTACTGGATCAGATGTAGAAATGACAAATAAAGCTACTCTTGACTAATATCGGGGGAAAGTGAGGAATGCAGATGCTGGAGATTAGACTCAAGAGAGTGGCGCTGGAAAAGCGCAGCAGGTCAGGCAGCATCCCAGGAGGAGGAGAATTGGCATTTCAGGCAAAAGCCTTTCATCAGGAATTCCTGATGAAGGGATTATGCCCGAAACGTCGATTCTCCTGCTCCTCGGATGCTGCCTGACCTGCTGTGCTTTTCCAGCGCCACATTCTTGCCCTAATACCTCCTGCTGAGAGTCCGTGTTCGAGGTGGATTTATAACATTCCTGTGAAGCTGGTTAAGGATATGTCCTGATCTGAAAGGCACGAGTGAAATACAAGTTGCTGATGTTTCAGGCTGGAAGTGTCTTCCCTTTACTGTTCTTCAATATCCATTGGCAGGGCAGATGAGAGACCCCAAGGCAGATTGATGTGAGGGAAGGGGATGGGACAATAGCCGGCAGATTGGTGTCACTCTCCAGCTCTTGCACTCAATTCCAAAGTACCTGCGGCCAACCTTTGACCTCCTCACTCTGGTCAACCTTTGACCTCCTCACTCTGGTCAACCTTTGACCTCCTCACTCTGGTCCCAACAATTGATCCACAGCAGATTCCTAATTCCAGATTTTCATTGAATTCAAATTCCGCTGTTGCCAGTGGCAGGATTTGAACTCAGGACCCCAGAGTTAACGGTCTAACGCTAATATTTACAAGGCCATCGTCTGCCCCGATCCGCCACACAGTGCTGCCGTTCCCACTGTGAAAGGGTCAGCCCACGGCCCGCGTGTGACAGAAACGTTAAAGGCTGGGCTGGACACGAAAATGGCCGCCACTTTCCTTTCGCCCAATCAGATGTCTCAGTGCCTCCACAGTGGTTCGCACCACGCGCCACTGGATGGAGAGATCGTTCCCCACTAATCGCAAACCCCTGCCCCTCACAACCCTGTTCCTGGCCAAACCATGAGGTGTTGAGCAAGTAGAGTAGGCCTCTCATCCTGCCTGAGCGGGAGCTGGGTGATGGAGCGAGTTGGGGGCTGGGTTTCTGATGACATTAACCATGTAGTGAAAGGCTCAGAGAAGCAGGAGAGGCTGTGTGTGGGGGGGAAGGCAGGAAGGAAGGAAGGAAATTGTTGAGTAGCCTGCAGGGAGCGACCATTTCTCCATAGTTACCTTGCCATCCCATTGGTCCTCCCAGCAAACAGGGCTGCCAGCAGTGCTCGCAGCCGATAGGGTGCAGCGGGGCCAATCGGTTGGAGCTGAGACATCGGCTGAGTGTCTACATGCTTTTTCCATTATCAGCTCGAGATTCCAGCCAGGCGAGGATCTTCTTACTCTCCCAGTCGGAGGAACGAGAGGAATTTCCATTATTTACAATGGGAAGTGACTGCCTTTGGCTTGCCCCTGACAGGAGAACAGAGTTAACTCTTTGCAGGCGGGCGTTCAGCTGTGGGGAAGAGGGGAGGCTGTGGGGAGGAGGGGAGGCTGTGCGGAGGAGGGGAGGCTGTGCGGAGGAGGGGAGGCTGCTTTCCCCCCCACCCACCGGAGCATTCCAGGGAGAACAGACTGCCCTTGTCTCTCTCTCTCTCCCGTGCACAGGGAGGGAAAGCAGGCCGGACACCCACAGGCCGTTTGGGTTTGTCTGTGAAACCCGTACTTACTGACAGCCTGAAAATAGCACAACTCGGTTTCCACAGGGAAGCATTCGGCCTTCGATTGGGCCGGCCCAGAGTTCCCCCAATGCTGATGTCAACCAGAAAGTAATAGTTTACCAGCAGGGCCCTCCAGTACGTCTCTGCCAGCAGGACGCTGCAGTCGTCTCACACCAGCAGAGCCTTGTGGACATCATTCCCAGCAGGACCCTGTAGTACACCACTACCAGCAGGGCCCTGTAGTACACCACTACCAGCAGGGCCCTGTAGTACACCAGTACCAGCAGGACCCTGTAGTACACCAGTACCAGCAGGGCCCTGTAGTACACCAGTACCAGCAGGACCCTATAGTACACCAATACCAGCAGGACCCTGTAGTACACCAGTACCAGCAGGACCCTGTAGTACACCAGTACCAGCAGGGTCCTGTAGTACACCAGTACCAGCAGGGTCCTGTAGTACACCAGTACCAGCAGGACCCTGTAGTACACCAGTACCAGCAGGGTCCTGTAGTACACCAGTACCAGCAGGGTCCTGTAGTACACCAGTACCAGCAGGACACTGTAGTACACCAGTACCAGCAGGACCCTGTGGCACACCAGTACCAGCAGGGCCCAGTAGTACACCAGTACCAGCAGGACCCTGTAGTACACCAGTACCAGCAGGGCCCTGTAGTACACCAGTACCAGCAGGACCCTGTAGTACACCAGTACCAGCAGGATCCTGTAGTACACCAATACCAGCAGGACCCTGTAGTACACCAATACTAGCAGGACCCTGCAGTACACCAGTACCAGCAGGACCCTGTAGTACACCAGTACCAGCAGGACCCTGTAGTACACCAGTACCAGCAGGGTCCTGTAGTACACCAATACCAGCAGGGCCCTGTAGTACACCAGTATCAGCAGGGCCCTGTAGTACACCAGTACAGCAGGGCTCTGTAGTACACCAATACCAGCAGGGCCCTGTAGTACACCAGTACCAGCAGGGTCCTGTAGTACACCAGTACCAGCAGGACCCTGTAGTACACCAGTATCAGCAGGACCCTGTAGTACACCAGTACCAGCAGGACCCTGTAGTACACCAGTACCAGCAGGATCCTGTAGTACACCAATACCAGCAGGACCCTGTAGTACACCAATACTAGCAGGACCCTGCAGTACACCAGTACCAGCAGGACCCTGTAGTACACCAGTACCAGCAGGACCCTGTAGTACACCAGTACCAGCAGGGTCCTGTAGTACACCAATACCAGCAGGGCCCTGTAGTACACCAGTATCAGCAGGGCCCTGTAGTACACCAGTACAGCAGGGCTCTGTAGTACACCAATACCAGCAGGACCCTGTAGTACAACAGTACCAGCAGGACCCTGTAGTACACCAGTACCAGCAGGGTCCTGTAGTACACCAATACCAGCAGGGTCCTGTAGTACACCAGTACCAGCAGGGTCCTGTAGTACACCAATACCAGCAGGACCCTGTAGTACACCAGTACCAGCAGGGCCCTGTAGTACACCAATACCAGCAGGACCCTGTAGTACACCAGTACCAGCAGGACCCTGTAGTACACCAGTACCAGCAGGACCCAGTAGTACACCAGTACCAGCAGGACCCTGTGGTACACCAGTACCAGCAGGACCCTGTAGTACACCAGTACCAGCAGGACCCTGTAGTACACCAATACCAGCAGGGCCCTGTAGTACACCAGTACCAGCAGAGCTTCAGTGTATGCCAACAGCAGCAGGGCTGTGATTGATTGGCAGTGCCTGCTCTGTACCCCGCACTGTCCTGTGTGTCAGTGATGTGTCATGGATGGGATGGTTGATGCTCCAAGGCCAGGGCTGCTCCTTCACCACAATCCCTCTCCCAGATTAACCCGGCCCAGGATAGCAATCCCTTCCTCTTGCCTTATGCAGGTGTTGGCAATGAGCGACATGAGATTTGAAGAGTATTTTGTCGCCGGTGTTTGTAGCCAGTGTTGGTGCTTTTAGACCACTGTGTGTTGGTCAGTGAGTGTTAGCACGGCGCCAGGGACCCGGGTTCGATTCCTGCCTCGGGTGACTGTCTGTGTGGAGTTTGCACATCCTCCCCGTGTGTCTGCGTGGGTTTGCTCCGGTCTCCTCCCACAATCCAAAGGTGTATTAGCCATGCTAAATTGCCCAGTGTCCCCGGATGTGCAGACAAGTTGGTCAGCCGTGGGATGTGTAGGGGAAGGAGTGGATCTGGGTGAGATGGTCTTTGGAGAGTTGGCATGGACATAGATGGGCCGAATGGTCTTCTTCCACACTGTAGGTATTCCATGATTGCTATGTTCAAGGTGTGCAGTTCCATTATGCAATTAAAGTGACAAGTGAAAGGGTTGACCCTGGAGTAATGGGACCATCAGGTCTTGAACAATGGTTATACCGAGCTCAGTGAGCGCTCCCACCTATGGAGCGTTACGGTTTCAGGAATGATCCCTATCAACACCCACCTTCCTGCATTGTTGGGAGCTGTTGTCTTCCCAATGGGATGTTCAATGGTCGTACAGCATAGGAGCAAGACAGGCCATTCGGCCCGTCGAGTTGGCTCTGATGCTCCGTGAGATTGCCATTGATCTGAGGCTCTCACTCCCCCTCTAAGGGGGACAAGAACTTGTCCAGAGAATCGATGGGGGGTTCTTGTTGTTTTCTTATAAATCAGCGTGATTGTAAGTCAGATAATATGGTCATTATCGAGGGGTGCTTGTAGGAGCTGTCTGTGCACCGATTTGCTTTCATCCCCCACAACAGTGTCCACACTTCAGAAGTGCTTCATTGGTTGCATGCACGTAGGCGTGGCCAGGGGTTATGAAAGGTGCTACACAAGTGCAATTCTTTCTTTTTAACCCCCTCCATTCTCCACAATAAGAGTTTTTCTTTTAAAAAGATCCCAGAAGGTTGATGAGTGTCAGTGAGCCAGGGGGCTGGATTGGTATTGTGCTCTGCACCGACTGGGCCCTCAAGGTTGGTTCCTGTACTCTGGGAGTCCGTGACAATATGTGTGGAACGTCCCCCCCCTTGTACCCGCAAATGTCCTGAACCTGGGAAGACCTGGCAGGTGGAGGGGGGTCAATCCCAGGCGATGAACACACCTCAGGTTCTTGACTGTCCCGTGATCTCACTGACCAAACTGCTGTGAGGAGATCACTGAACCACCCTCTCCACACTGATGTACGACTGAAGTGTGGCTTTTAGATTAGATTCCCTGCTCAACAAGGAACAGGCCCTTCAGCCCAACAAGCCCGCACTGACCCATGAAAGATTATCCCACCCAGACCCATTCCCCTGCCCTGTATTTGCCCCTGACTAATGCACCCAGCCTACACATCCCTGGACACTACGGGACAATTTAGCATGGCCAATTCACCTGACCTGCACATCTTTGGAATGTGGACGGACACCGGAGCACCCGGAGGGAACCCACGCAGACACGGGGAGAATGTGCACTCAGACACTCGCCCGAGGCTGGAATCAAACCCAGGACCCTGGTGCTGTGAGACAGCAGTGCTAACCACTGAGCCACCAGTGTGTGGTTGGCTCCTAACTCCTCTCTGGGCAGTTAAGGATGGACAGTTAAAGCCGGCCTAGCCCGCGATGTCCACAACCCGTGAATGAGTAATTTTCTTTAAAAAGATGTGGCCCGCTTAAAATGGAGCCTGAGACCTTGATACCCTCGTGCCACATGTATGTTAAAGACATACTTCACGCTAACTATGTGAGGGAACACAATATTCCCCTTTTGCCCAGATGCAGCAGTGATCCCGAATGGAGTTGTCAGCTCAGTGATTGTACAATGAGGTGCTGGCAGCGTTTGCAAGATTAATGATTCATACTTCAATGCAACCCTTTGGAACACAGACACCCTGGCCTGATCAGCTGATGGGTTACCTGTCTGGAGAGCGACACGTCGCTTTTACTGCGTCAGAACGGGTTTATCTTGTTGCCGGCTGCTGTCACTCCTGCACGCCACTTAACTGCGAAACGTTCCTTCCTCTTCAAGTGCATGACGGGCGTGTTGGATGTCGGAGTCTGTTCCCGGGATCGGGAATGTTGTCTAACCTGGGGCAATGTTTGTACTTGGCAGCTGAGTGTGAACTGGGCTGGAGATGGTCATCCCTTTTGCTTTGGTGTTACACAGAGAGTCTGCAACAGGATGGACGGACCTCGGTCTGTTGCTCAGCTGCCAGTGACTTGAAAGGCGATGCCACCTTCCAAAACAAAACTCACCCCACAGGCTAGATGTTCACAAGGAGATCAGAGGGCCCACCTGATTGGTCTAGCTCGCTGCTTGCCCCAGCCAGGCTAGACACTGGGTAACAGTGTCTTCGGGTATGGAGGCCAGAAACACAGGCCCTTCGTCCCCCAGCATCGGGGCCTGTGACTTGCCAAGTGGTACCCTGTTCACTGGCAGTGCACTCTGGGAGGTCAGGCTAACATTGCGGGGACAGGGCTGGGGAGTGAGCTGACAGACTGCAGCAGACTGTCCCTCAGCATTCACTCACTCACACCCTGCACGCCCACACCCAGCCCTGTCTTCCCTGTTTCCGTGCCCTGTCGCAGAAATGGCAAAGTTGCCCTGATGTTCCCGCGGTGTTGGGTAACCGGGCAGCGGGCCTTGCCACACGGCAGAGTGTTAACCCTGTCTCCATGTGCCAGCGGGTTCCAGGGCACACAACTGAGGGTGCTGGACCAGCCTCTCCATGGCAATGCCAACCCCCTCCCCAGGATTCACGGCACCGTTGCAGCTTCTGGGCGATAAGGGCTGCTGTGTCCCCTATAACCCTAACCCAAATGCTGACCCGGCCCAGAATCCCAGGCCTAACACAGCCCATAAGCCTGTTCTGTTGCCAATGCTCAGCTCTGCTTCTGATGAAGTCCCTCATTCCCCACCCCCACAGGGCCCTCTCCTGCCTGTCCCTCACTCCCCACCCCCATAGGGCCCTGTCCTGCCTGTCCCACATTCCCCACCCCCATAGGGCCCTGTCCTGCCTGTCCCTCATTCCCCACCCCCACAGGGCCCTCTCCTGCCTGTCCCTCACTCCCCACCCCCATAGGGCCCTGTCCTGCCTGTCCCACATTCCCCACCCCCACAGGGCCCTCTCCTGCCTGTCCCTCACTCCCCACCCCCATAGGGCCCTGTCCTGCCTGTCCCTCACTCCCCACCCCCATAGGGCCCTCTCCTGCCTGTCCCTCACTCCCCACCCCCACAGGGCCCTCTCCTGCCTGTCCCTCACTCCCCACCCCCATAGGGCCCTGTCCTGCCTGTCCCACATTCCCCACCCCCACAGGGCCCTCTCCTGCCTGTCCCTCACTCCCCACCCCCATAGGGCCCTGTCCTGCCTGTCCCACATTCCCCACCCCCACAGGGCCCTCTCCTGCCTGTCCCTCACTCCCCACCCCCATAGGGCCCTCTCCTGCCTGTCCCTCACTCCCCACCCCCATAGGGCCCTGTCCTGCCTGTCCCACATTCCCCACCCCCACAGGGCCCTCTCCTGCCTGTCCCTTACTCCCCACCCCCACAGGCCCCTCTCCTGCCTGTCCCTCACTCCCCACACCCACATGGCCCTCTCCTGCCTGTCCCTCATTCCCCACCCCCACAGGGCCCTCTCCTGCCTGTCCCTCACTCCCCACCCCCATAGGGCCCTCTCCTGCCTGTCCCTCACTCCCTACACCCACAGGGCCCTGTCCTGCTTGTCCCTCACTCTCCACACCCACAGGGCCCTCTCCTGCCTGTCCCTCATTACCCCCACCTGCAGGGCCCTCTCCTGCCTGTCCCTCATTGCTCAGGGTTATCTCCTGTCTCTCCCTCATTGCTCACCCCTCCCGGGCCCTCTCCTGCCTGAGGCCTGGCCCCTGGCAGTCCTCCTGTTCCCAGTGACCCTGGGGCGTATTCCCCGTTGCGGCACTGTGGCGGTGAGGCACTGACCAGCCTGCTGTACCTGAAGGCCTTCTCCAGGCGTGAGGGCGGGAGGGGGCCATGTGAGTTTCCCTCTGAAACCTCCGTACTCCCGCCCAGAGGTCTCGGGTGGGACAGATGGGGGGGGGGGGGTCTCCACAGAGGCGGATCTCCTCAGACTGGAAGGGAGTGAAAGTGAGGTTACTGAGGGAGTTGCTGTGGAGTGTAGGGTGCTACTCACTCTGTTGATAGGACATGGATGCCTCGGAATCACTCCTGGACTGGTCCAGGTCATCTCCAGTGAGGCCCAGAATTCACTCCTGGTTGGGAGTGAGAATCCGGGTATCAGGGCCCTCCCTCCCCCCATTCAGGCTGACCCCCTCCCTGTTCCAGACTGGAGTTACCTGTAGTCAGTAAAAGGGAAGCAGCGAGTGTGGTCACAGCGCTGAGAGAGCGGTGGTTATCACTTGCCTTGCTCTGACATGTCCCGTCACTGTCTCAAAACCAGCTCGGCAGCTTTTGATCGGCAGAGTTTGTTCAGGGCCCTGTTAAAGATGGTGCCGGGGCGCAAGGAGGGCCGGTGTTGGGTTGGCATCTGCCGACTGTGCAAGTCAGTTTGGAGGCGACGCGCGCCGAGGTGGGAAAAGCCCACCAGCCGCGGCAGCCCCCTGTGAGGAGAGGTCAGAGTTCCGGTGAGATCGGACCCGAGGGACCCCTGGGGTGACTCGGTACATTCCGGGGCGAGTTTGGTGCGATAGAGTGAGAAAGGGTCACCACAGCCTGCAGCATTTAAAAAAAAAACCCTCCAAATACCCTCGACGCCATCTGGATCTAGATTAGAGTGGTGCTGGAAAAGCGCAGCAGTTCAGGCAGCATCCGGGGAGCAGGAAATCCCACGTTTCGGGCAAAAAGCCCTTCATCGGGAATTGGCTTGTGCCCGAAATGTTGACTCTCCTGCTCCTCGCATGCTGCCTGACCTGCTGCGCTTTTCCAGCGACACCCTGTCTAATCTCGCCTCTGATCCCCAGCATCTGCAGGCCTGACTTTCACCTGGTCATGCAGATCGAGCCAAGGAAGTGTAGGATTCAGCCCTTGGGTTTTGTGTCTGGAGGGTGTCTGTCAATTCTGCAGTTAGTTTTCTTCCTTGGGCTAGTATTCAAATACCCTGGGATCTTATCGATCTGCCGTCAAGGAAGGAATCACGACATTTAACGTCAAGTTAGGAAGACAAAATGGCAGAACTGACTGACCTCTGCACAGGCAGTAGCTTTTCCTAGACAGGAGAATCAGCTCTTTGTGTTTTGAACACGGGGTTTTGGGTCAGGAGACAATTACCTGTCATGTCGTGGTTCCTCATTTGAGCTGTGAATAGCCCTGACCATCGTTTCTTACTTTTAATTTGTAAACCAAGTTGACAGATGAGTAATTTTTAAGCCTGAGACCAGGCCATTTAAGCAGAAAAGCTGGTGGTGGAATTTGCAGATCTGCCCACAGGAGAAATCGGTGCGGTTCGCATTTTCTGAAAAGCTTTGAAAATGAGATGCTGTTGTCTTGCGGCAGTTTCGGTGAAGTTTCCCAGAGTCAGTTGTCAAGATCTTGGACTCTGTCAAACCAATCACTGTGGCCAACCATGGATATGCCACCCTCATTCTCGATGCTATGTTACCATGGTGATAAAGTGAGTATATCCCAGTGGCACCAGTGTGTTTGTACCCAGTACAGCAGTACTTCTGTTAGCTCCAGTCATGTTAGAACTAGCTCTGGGGAATGGTGGGGATGGGTTAGTTCAGTTGACTGGATGGCTGGTTTGTGATACAGTCAAACGCCAACAGGAATGGTTCAATTACCAGGAAGGAGCCCCCCCCCAACCCCTCACCTGAGGTGCAGTGACCCCGAGATTAAACCACCACCAGTCAGTCATCTCATGAGAAAGTTGCCCTATGGTCTCGAAAAATTATGCTGAATTTACCTTTGCTGTGCCACAGTAGGAGAGGCGATGGCCTCGTGGTATTATCACTGGACGGGGGTTGAGCCAGGTAATGGTTCTGGGGGACCTGGGTTCAAATCCCACCACGGCAGAGGGTGGAATCTAAATCCCATAAAAGTCTGGAATTACAAATCACTGATGACCGTGAATCCATTGGTGATGGTCGGAAAACCCCCCCGTCTGGTCCTTCAGGGAAGGGAATCTGCCATCCTTACCTGGTCTACATGTGACTCCTGGCCCACAGCCATGTTGTTGACTCTTAATAAATGCTGACCCTAGCCAGAGGCACCCACATCCTATGAATGAAGTTTTAAAAAAAAGAGTACCTGGGCTATTATTTGGATAATTGGTTCCAAAAATAAAGTGACATTCTTCTATCAACATGTCATGCTGCAAGTGGCCCCAGTTAAGATGGAGTCTGAGGCCCTCATTCCATCAGGTCACATGCTGTGTTACTATGACGCTATAGTGAGCATGGCCCTTAAAGGTATACTGCACACTACCAGTAAGACACAACACAACTCTCACCTCTGACAAGATTTTAACCTCCACTCCCCCAATCGTTCGTCTGATCCTTTCCAGACTTTTCCTTGACCCCCTTTGACCTCCCCTATTGTTAGCACACCGGATTCAGCAAATACCCTTGGTATGATTGCTCTTCCTGACCCCGAGTCAATTCCCCATCTCCTTCTACCGACACCTCCCCAGCTGCTCTGGTCCCATTCTACCCAAGGTCAACCTCAGACAACTGAGAGAATGCCACCTCCCCCCCACCCCCCTCCCTTAATAAGGACAGAACATTGCAAAGGCTGGAGATCTGAAACACACACAGAGAATGCTGGAGAAACTCTGCCGAGAGAGAGAGAGGGAGTGTTTTGAGTTTGGTACCACTTCTTCAGAACTGAGAGAAGTTGGACATTTTTTGTTAGATATACGTTTGAGAGCGACAAATCTCAGATAAGACATCTGTTTCGCATTCTGAGTCCAAAGGGATTCTGGGAGCGATCATAGGAAAGGCAAACTTTAGCCCTAATGTCAAGGGACTGAGTTTGTGAGGGCAAGATTTCTTGGAAGTCATAGAGCCATAGAGATGTACAGCATGGAAACAGACCCTTCGGTCCAACCCATCAATGCCAACCAGATATCCCAACCCAATCTAGTCCCACCTGCCAGCACCCGGCCCATGTCCCTCCAAACCCTTCCTATTCATATCCCCATCTCTTTCAGTGTTTATCCGGCAGTGTTGATATGGGGACAGTTATTGACCCAGGCACAGGAGGAGGTTTTCTGCTGGTTTTGAACAATCCCATCGGATCATTGACATCCCCCTTGAAAGGACTGACAGCTCTTGGTTTAACATTTCCTCCTAAAGACAGCGTCTCTGACTGTGCAGCCTGTGCTGACTAATCCACCGAAGTGAGAGGCCAGATAAGAATCTCATGTCTCTAACCCGGGACCTGTAATCTCAGTCTTCCCATTTGGGAGAGCAGTTGGAACAGCCTGGATCTGAAACAGACTCTGAATGCGAACGTTAAGCACCCAAAATAAACCAGGAAGGAAACCAGAAAACAGTCGGGGAGAACGAATCTCGGGCGAGAAAAGAATTGGCAGTTTCCTGAGGGGGAATTAAATAGGAAAATGAAACAGGCCAAACACAGAGCCTAAACACAGAGCGAGCCGGGGCAGAACGGGTGAATGTTCAGATGAAGCAACGATATAAATCCAGGGTTCGAGTCCCACCGACTCCAGGCGGATGAGAGGACACACCTCGAGGAAGATGGACTTGGAAATTCCTACAAATTCAGGAGTTAACAAACCAGCAGCTGGCAGGAGCAGACTAAGGACAGGCTAAATCTCACTGTGAGGGTTGTACTGGTTGGAGGAGAGACGTGAGAATGTGGGGCTTTAGAACTGAATAACCACAAACACAGCACATGCTCCACCTTACCCAGTGCCTGTGTGGAATCTATAGAAATGGGCAAATGAAATGGATGTTGTAGCTGGTCATTAACTTTATATTTCTGATCACAATTCGTCTTAAACCCACAATTATTGCAGAAAGGCTCGAAGTACAAATTGAGTGAATTCTAGACCAATGTTAGGGAACACTCCTCCACTTGCAGAGTAGCACAAAGTGACGCGAGAGCCCCTGACCATTCAGAATGCTGGGCCTGATGCAGATGGATGGAGGGTGGAGAAAGCATGGGTCACTGTCACCCAAACCCTCCACCCCATTTTGCGACCGACGCTGCGAATAATTTCACAATTTGCTGCCGCCTGTTCTCAGGCGTTTCCCTGACCTGAGGGTGACGTTGGCAGCACCCAGGGCTGTTTCCCAGACCTCCCTGCCCCCTCGTGTGGCTCCTGACAGGAGGGCGCCGAGGAGACGGGAGGAAACGAAGTGAGCGTTTGTGTCGGTGGAGTACGGGAAAGGGAGCAGAGTGCCCAACTGGCGTGGCGTTTACTTGTGGGGCCTGACTGTGGGTAAATTGGTAGCTTTCCGTCAGTGACGATGTGCTTTACTAGCCAGGCCGCGCTCCGAGGTCGGGACACATGGAAATGGAGGAAATAAGAGCAGGGTTGGACCAATCAGCTTCTAGAGCCGTTCAGCACAATAATCTACCTCAGTATCCTGCTCCTGCTTCCTCACCAGACCCCTCATCCCTTATACCTAACTCCTTCTTGAAAACATCTAATGAATTTGCCTCAGTCGCTTTCTGTGGTGGAGAATTCCCGAGGCTCCCCACTCTCTGGGTGAAGACATTTCTCCTCATCTCAGTCCTAAATGGCCTACCCTCTCTCCTACGACTGTGATTCCTTGTTTAGCCTAATCCTGTCGGCATTTTGTACTATTCTGTGAGATTCTTCTAAACCCCGGTCCTAAATGAAGCAGTCTCTCTCCCTCACATGCCAATCCTGGCCATTAACTGAGTCCGCTTGAGTCCTGCAGAGGTAGGAGTGTTGGATAATTTCTTTTCTCCTCAGTTTTTACGTCTCAGTTCCCCAGTGTTTCCCCATCGTTCCTCCTCCAGCTGCAGTGGTAGGGCTGACCGACCTGTCAGTTTATCCGCTAGGCCGATAAATCGTGTTGGCTTGCTCAGTCGCGAGTCTGCTTCCAGACAACTGCAGCTGCTTCACCCTTGGCAAGCTCCTCAAAAAGCTGATGGAACGCAGCCAGCGGGGAAACAGGAACTCCAAAGGTTGTAGTAATTCGACAGTTTAAACTCTCCGAGTTCATCCAAACTTCCCTGCAGGCCTGCACTCAAAGAGCAGGTCAAACCAGATGAAGGAAGGCGGGGAGAGTATTTGCTGCTGGCAACTCCGTCGCTGGGTTGTGAACAGCTCTTGGTGAGAGTTAAATCCCTGCTGTAACATCGGGGGACTGTGTGATGACTCAGACACTGAGCCCACAGCGTGCTCACAGAGAAGGCCTCGTGTTTGATTTCCTGTCCTGCTGTTGGCTGGTCTCAGGCGGGGGTTACAGCTTTCTGCGAGAGGTCTGGGAAGCAAAATAATCAGCCTGAGGCCTAAATCCTGATCGGCGTCAAGTGAGCCTACCAGAAGCGCGTTGGATTCAACCATGATGCCTTTCTTAGTTGGATAGTCTCCCGAGACCTGCTGTCAATGGAAGGGGTGACAAATCATTACAGTGCAGTATAGGCCCTTCAGCCCTCGCTGTTGCGCCAACATATGGAACCAATCTGAAGCCCATTGAATCTACACTGTTCCATTTTCATCCATATGTTTATCCAGTGACCATTTAAATTGCCCTTGACATTGGTGAGACTACTCCTGTTGCAGGCGTGTGTTCCACATCCCTGCTACTCTCTGAGTAAAGAAACTACCTCTGACATTTCTCCTGTATCTATCACCCCTCAATTTAAAGCTGTGTCCCCTCATGCTAGCCATGACCATGTGAGGAAAAAGGCTCTCCCTGTCCATACTATCTAACCCTCTGATTATCTTATATGTCTCAATTAAGTCACCTCTCAACCTTCTCTCTAACAAAAACAGCCTCAGGTCCCTCAGCCTTTCCTCGTAAGACCTTCCCTCCACACCAGGCAACATCCCAGTAAATCTCCTCTGAACCCTCTCCAAAGCTTCCACATCCTTCCTATAATGCGGTGACCAGAACTGTACACAATACTCCAAGTGCGGCCGCACCAGAGTTTTGTACAGCTGCTGCATAACCTCATGGTTCCGGAACTCGATCCCTCTATTAATAAAAGCTAACACACCGTATGCCTTCTTAACAACCCTATTGTGGGATATAGATAAAGTAGCATTATTTCAGCAATCATAATTACTTATGCAAAGTACATGAACTCACACCAGTGTGTAATTGTTTCAGCCAAGAGCTGTGTCAACTAGAATGGAAACTAAGTGAAGGGAATTATTGAAGTGAGTGAGTTTTGTTTTTCACCCTGTCAATCTGGGTGGCAGCTTACAGGGATGTGTGTACATTGACACCGGGATCTCTCTGCTCATCTACACTACCAAGAATCTTCCATTAGCCCAGTACTCTTTATTCCTGTTGCTCCTTCCAAAGGAATCACCTCACACTTGTCCGCATTAAACTCCACTTGCTACCTCTCAGCCCAGCTCTGCAGTGTTATCTGTGTCCCTCTGTAACCTGCAACATCCTTCAGCACTATCCACAACTCCACCAACCTTATTGTCATCCGCATATTTACTAACGCACTCTTCTATGCCCTCATCTAGGTCATTTATATAAATGACAATCAGCAGTAGCCCCAAAACGCATTCCTGTGGTATACCACTAGTAACTGAACTCCAGGATGAACATTTCCCATCAATCACCACCCTCTCTCCTTTCAGCTAGCCAAGTTCGGATCCAAACCACTAAGTATCCCTCAATCCCTTGCCTCTGTGTTTTGTGCAATCGCTTACCGTGGGGAACTTTGTCAGATACCTTCCTGAAATCCATATATACCACATCAACTGCTTTACTCTCATCTAGCTATTCGGTCACCATCTCAAAGAGCTCTAAGGTTTGTGAGGTACGACCTACCCTTCACAAAATTATGAAGTCAAATGGGCATCTGCTAATCTTGGGATCATTCGATGTGTCCTGAAAAGAGACCCAGGATTAAAAAAAAGTACAACCTTTTAATGGTGTATTGCTCCCTCCCCAGGAGTTGTCAGACACCATTTTGGGGCGTTATATTTGACTTGCTGTTGCTGCAGGGGTCATTGATGAGTCATCGTTGCTGGGGGAACAGTGGGACTGAGCCAGTTCCTGTTTGAAGGTTCTTCCTTTGTCTAGTGCCCGTACTGTGAGCTGGCGCAGGAATACACAGGGGGTGATACGCCCAGGTATGGGACCATTGCACTTCCAGCAGGAACTGAGCAGCCGGAGTCACCGACTACGCCGTTAGCGGGGAGGGTGGTGTATGCCAACTGCATGCCAACTCTTCACATTCCTGTCAGGCGGACAGTCGCCCTGAGGCCTAGTTGAGAGCGAGGGACAGGGGCGGGTAGCTTGGGGCAAAGTCAGTGCAGGATAAAGGACACGGGAGAGTGAAAGACCAGCAAGGAGAGGGAAGCGATTTCATTCGGTCTCAGTGCTTTTCACTCCCTCTTACCTCTTTTGCCCCTGTCACCCAGGCACGACTTGTGTTTATATAGCGCCTTTCACCATCCCCAGCTGTCCCAGAGGGATTTGCAACCACTGGAATACTCTTGAACAGTGGTGTTCCCCGTTAAGCTCCTGGGCTGCCCAGCACAGAGGGGCATAAATAATATCCTCACCGGTATTAAACCCTCACAAAACCCATCGTCTTGCCCTCACCGCGTTGCTATGGGATCTCACTGTGTGCTGGCTGACCCCCATTCCTGACACTGAACCAAGTGAGCAGACGTCCAGGTTATTCAGCTGTGAGGATATGCTGTGTTTGTAAATAGATGTCTTCCTTTCCAGCCCCGAGGACAGGGGAGGACAAAGTCAAAACTCACACAACACTGGGTTCCAGGCCAACAGGTTCCTTTGAAATCGTTAACCCTGGCATCGCGTGATTTTCTTTTTTAACTTTGTCCACTCCAGTCCGACATCGGTGCTTCCACATCATGGATACGAGAGTGAGAGGGGGAGGAGAGAGAGAGAGAGAGAGAGAGAGCGAGGGGGAGAGAGAGAGAGCTTATCTATTGGGAAAGGCCCAGTTGATGGGTGGGGGGTAAAGTTGCAGTCAGTGCAGAGAGTGCTGGTTAAAGCCCAGCTGAGATGTACCGACAGCACCCTCAGCACTGAGGGTCCCCTCACACCAGCTTCGGGATGCTGAGTCTTCGCCTCAAGTCTTCATCCTGGATTTCCACAGCCAGCCCCAAGCTCTTCCCCCTGCCCTCCCCAGCTCCTGGGAAAGTGCTCTCCCTGGGGGAGGAGGGGGGTGGTGAAGTGCTCCCCCTGGGGAGGGGGGTGAAGTGCTCTCCCTGGGGGGGGAGGGGTAAGGGGTTTGGTTGATCTGGGGAGAGCTGTGTAAGCTTCGGTCTGCTGTGTGTCAGTGATGGGCACCGAGTAGGAACGGCGCCCCCTGGTATTTCCCTGGGTTGAGCAGTGTATGCCAGTCTGTTTGCAATTGGCTGGGAACCACAGTTCACACATTACTCAGCGTTCGAGATCCTGCGAATGAGCTGGCGTGGTGAGCAGTATTCCCCAAGCACTGAGGGGTCATTGTTAGTGCATTGAAGAGGTTTCAGTTTTGGTTACCACAATTTGGCACCGGTACTGGGTGCCTCTGGTGAATGTTAGGATGGTGCTTGTGTGTGTGTGTGTGTGTGTGTGATATTCACACTCAGTCCTGTGTGTCTGTATGTGTGTGAGTCTGTGAAGTGTTGTGCACATACGCACACACACACAGACATTTTCACACACATAAGCACACACACACACAGACACAGACACACACAGAGGCACACACGCGCACAGACAGACACACAGACATAGACACACACACACAGAGGCACACACACTCACAGAGACTCACACACACAGACACTGACACATACAGACACACATGCACACAGACACATGGACACAGACACACAGATACACACACACACCCACACAGACACATAGACACACACAGACACTCACACACACAGACACACACACATGTACACACACACAGACACACTCACACACATAGACACACACACACACAGAAACACACACAGACACACACACACACACATAGACACACAGACACACACACACAGATAGACACACAGACGCACACACACACACACACACACACACACACACACACACACACACACACACACACACACACACAGCTTTCCCACTTGGCTAACATTCCCTTTCCTCCAAGAGGTTGGCCAGGAATCGGTTGATATTACTCCCCAAGTTGAGCACCTCTGTATTTGCTTTGGAATTCTGTCGGTCTTTCCACACTGGAGAGAATTTTTAAATCCGACAGTTTACACACCCATGCACATTATCCAGCTGAGTAACGCCCAGATTAGAAAAAACTCTATTGGTCCACGTCTTCCTATGGAGTCACAGAGAGGTACAGCACGGAAATAGACCCTTCGGCCCAACCCGTCCATGCCGACCAGATATCCCAACCCAATCTAGTCCCACCTGCCAGCACCCGGCCCATATCCCTCCAAACCCTTCCTATTCACATACCCATCCAAATGCCTCTTAAATGTTGCAATTGTACCAGCCTCCACCACTTCCTCTGGCAGCTCATTCCATACACACACCACCCTCTGCGTGAAAAAGTTGCCCCTTAGGTCTCTTTTATATCTTTCCCCTCTCACCCTAAACCTATACCCTCTAGTTCTGGACTCCCCAACCCCAGCGAAAAGACTTTGTCTATATATCCTGACCATGCCCCTCATGATTTTGTAAATCTCTATAAGGTCACCCCTCAGCCTCCGACGCTACAGGGAAAACAGCCCCAGCCTGTTCAGCCTCTCCCTGTAGCTCAGATCATCCAACCCTGGCAACATCCTTGTAAGTCTTTTCTGAACCCTTTCAAGTTTCACAACATCTTTCCGATAGGAAGGAGACCAGAATTGCACGCAATATTCCAACAGTGGCCTAACCAATGTCCTGTACAGCCACAACATGACCTCCCAACTCCTGTACTCAATACTCTGACCAATAAAGGAAAGCATACCAAACACCTTCTTCACTATCCTATCTACCTGTGACTCCACTTTCAAGGAGCTATGAACCTGCACTCCAAGGTCTCTTTGTTCAGCAACACTCCCTAGGACCTTACCATTAAGTGTATAAGTCCTGCTAAGATTTGCTTTCCCAAAATGCAGCATTTATCTGAATTAAACTCCATCTGCCACTTCTCAGCCCATTGGCCCATCTGGTGAAGATCCTGTTGTAATCTGAGGTAACCCGCTTCTCTGGAGGAGAAAGTGAGGACTGCAGATGCTGGAGATCAGAGCCGAAAATGTGTTGCTGGAAAGGCGCAGCAGGTCAGGCAGCATCCAAGGAGCAGGAGAATCGACGTTTCGGGCATGAGCCCTTCTTCAGGAATCGGCAGAGGAGATGACCTGGGGTGTGACGTGAGAGAGGGACTCACTGAAATCCTTGTAAAGGGAGGAAGAGAGCGACTTCAAGGAAGGCATCCTTGGAAGAGGATTCGCAATAGGTTAAAATCTTCGAGGAGAAAATTGGTTTTCTGAAGAATGGCTCATGCCTGAAACGTCGATTCTCCCGCTCCTTGGACGCTGCCTGACCTGCTGCACTTCTCCAGCAACACATTTTCAGCTCTGATACTCCAGCATCTGCAGTCCTCACTTTCTCCTTCAATTTCTTTAGTCATACCCTATACCTACCAGCCTTCCCTTTCACCCTGACAGGAATATACTTTCTCTGGATTCTTGTTATCTCATTTCTGAAGGTTTCCCATTTTCTAGCCGTCCCTTTACCTGTGAAAATCTGCCTCCAATCAGCTTTCAAAAGTTCTTGCCCAATACCGTCAAAATTGGCCTTTCTCCAATTGAGAACTTGAACTTTTAGATCTGGTCTATCCTTTTCCATCACTATTTTAAATCTAATAGAATTATGGTCACTGGCCCCAAAGTGCTCCCCCACTGACACCTCAGTCACCTGCCCTGCCTTATTTCCCAAGAGTAGGTCAAGTTTTGCACCTTCTCTAGTAGGTACATCCACATACTGAATCAGAAAATTGTCCTGTACACACTTAACAAATTCCTCTCCAACTAAACCTTTAACACTATGGCAGTCCCAGTCTATGTTTGGAAAGTTAAAATCCCCTACCATAACCACCCTATTATTCTTACAGATAGCTGAGGTCTCCTTACAAGTTTGTTTTTCAATTTCCCTCTCTTCAGCTTTTATGTTCATCAGCACGGAAACAGACCCTTCGGCCCAACCAGTCCGTGCCAAACATAGTCCCAAACTAATCTGGTCCCCCCAGCCTGCTCCTGGCCTGAATCCCTCCAAACCTTTCCTAGTCAGGTATCCATCCCAATGTCTTTTAAAGGCTGTAACTGTACCACCACTCCCTCTGGAAGTTCATACCACCCACAACCCACTCCCCGTGTAAAAACAGTTGCCCCTCAGGTCTCCTTAAACTCTCTCTCTTTTCATCTCTCCCTCACCTTAGGGAAAAAGACATCGACCTTATCTATACCCCTCATTGATTTTATAAACCTCCACAAGGGTCACCCCTCAACCTCCAGTGGAAAAGCTCCCAGCCAATCCAGCCTCTCCTTATAACCCAAACCCTTCATACCTGGCAACATCCTGGTAATCCTTCTCCGAAGCCTCTCCAGAGCTTAATAATAGCCTTCCTATAATAGCCACTATAAATACCGGAAGAAACATCACAGCAGCGCTTCACAGGAGGCTCCAATAGCACTGATGATGTTCCCTAGCCAGGGAACGAAACGTTTGCAGCAAAAACTTCCAGCTCGGCAAACAGAACCACAACAATAGCTTTCCTATAGCACACTGACTGAAACTGGACACATGAATCCAAAAGAGGTCTCACCAACGTCCTGTACAACCCAACACAACGCCCCAACTCCGATACGCAAAGGTCTGAGCAATGAAGGCAAGCTTTCTGAACCACTGCCGGACGCTCTCCTCCCAATATTCCAGGGAATCTTCAGTGGATTCCCTAATGATCAAAGTGTACGGTTTCAAACTCAGGGGGGGTCTTGTGTGTGAATTCTCGGACACTGTTGGGCGTCTGTGGCCCAGTCTGTCCCAGGCTTGTTAATGGAGTATTTCCAGGCGATGGTGGACATCCTGTCAGAGATAGTGATGGAGCTCGTTTGATCAATCGGGTGTCAGAATGGGCTGCCCTTAATCTAACAGTCCTTTGTGTTCCTTTTCAGAAACATGAAAGGAAGAGAAAAGCACTTATCCAAAGCCTTTCATGACTGTAAGGTTCTCCCTGAGCACTCCTCCGAGCTGGTTCAGTGTGTGCCAAAGTGGGTGTCATGCAGGAAACAGGCAGTTTGAACAACAATGGAATATCTGTTGGCAGTGATGTTGGGATGGAAAGATCAATGTACCAGGATAACAGAGAGCATTTCCCCCTTTCCCAAAGGCTCCAGGTCTCATTGCGATGATGCATTTTCCGAGTTCTCCCTCAGTGTCAGCCTGAGTTATGTGCTCAGAGCCGAGATGGCTAACCACTGCCCGTCCCATAGTTGTCTCCGGGAAGGTGTCTTCCCAGGGGGAGTGAAGTGATGCTGCAGGGTGGGCCGCTCCAGCAGAAGTGAAGGGCTGATGGCTGCCAGTGCCGAGGGGGGATACCTCGATCTGTCCCATACCTGTGGGGAAAGCCAGATCCAATCTCTGTGGCCTGGCTCTGAGGCGAGGTCATCGAGGTCAAAGGGCAGTGTCTAACATTTGGTTAACCCAACCAACCTTTCTTTTTTAAGTAGACCTTAACATATTTAAAATTGCAGGCCATCCTAAAGAAACAACTTTAATTCCTATCTATATTATAGATCTTACATGTGAGAGCATTATATATATAGAGAGAGAGAGGACGTAATGATCAGTTAGTGCTGACAGGGAGGAGGGAATCCACTCCACAATCCACTTAATCCGCCTTACACCCTACATTTGTCAGGAACAAGACTTCCTGACGTTCTGGGGAAACCGGCTCAGTGTAGCAGAGGAGGGAGTGGCACGGTCACTTTAACACAGTCAGATTGTCAGCCCAACTCAGGGGGTATTTTAGTCCCCAACTAATAACCTGGGTTAGACCGGATCTGGGAACACCTCAAGGATTGGGCACCCTGGCAGCAGGAAACATGTTTCCGCTGATGGGTGAGTGCCGAACCAGAGGACACAGCTTAAAAATACGGGGTAGACCATTTAGGACAGAGATGAGGAGAAACTTCTTCACCCAGAGAGTGGTGGCTGTGTGGAATACTCTGCCCCAGAGGGCAGTGGAGGCCCAGTCTCTGGATTCATTTAAGAAAGAGTTGGATAGAGCTGTCAAGGATAGTGGAATCAAGGGTTATGGACATAAGGCAGGAATGGGATACGGATTAAGGATGATCATATTGAATGGCGGTGCAGGCTCGAAGGGCAGAATGGCCTACTCCTGCACCTATTGTCTATTGTCTATCTTTAACACATAATGGAATTCTGTGATAAGCCTGGAAAGAAAGGGTTACGTGTTCCGTCTCTCTCACTGTCGGAACGTCCCTGTAGTGGGACAACGAGGAAGGAATTTGATGCACTCTCCAATGAGTTCCCCCCGGTCCAATACGAAGATCCACCTTTGGTTTTGATTTCTTCACTCAGAGAGCAGTGCGGCGCTGTGCCACAGAGGGCGGTCGAGGGCGAAATGTTTTTCGAGCAGGAATAAGACTTCGGTCTTTGGGCTAATGGGCTCAAAGGAGACACAGCTGGGAATTGGGCGGTCGGCCATGTTCATGTCAAATGGCGGTGCAGGCTCGAAGGGCTGAATGGCCTACCCTTGCCAGTTTCAGATCAGTGCTGCGGTAGGAAAAGGCTGGCATACTGTGAGCGTTGAAATCTCTCACCGTTCAAAGATTAAGCTGAAAATAAGCAACAAAAGCACAAATTCCTGTCAGGATTTCGAAGTGTTGCCGCTGTTTTGACTATCCAAGCATTGGAGAAATGACCTCTCATCTGGTTACCGGGGGCGACCTGATTGACCGTGACCTCTGGTACTCTGTGTCTGACTTGGCAACATGTTCTGTTTCTTTGAAGTTTGGCCTACAATTGGATTAATTGAAACCAAATTCTCCGAGTAATACAATAATCTTTTGGAGCTGAGACTAAATCTCCACAGATAAATAAAGACCCTCCCCGTGAGAAAGCGCAGAGGGAGTCAGCTGAAATTTCTCCGTGTGCAATAAAATCATCAGCCAATTTTTTTTTAGAGACACTGAGAAAACATTTTATAGAATCCAAACCTGGAAGGGGGCGTAGAATGTAGGAGATGACCTTATCGAGGTTTATAACAACCATGGAGGGGTAGAGATAGGTTTAATGGTCGTTTGTCCTTTCCCTAGGGTGGAGGGTTTCCAAGGTGACGGGCCGCGTTGTTCAGATGAGGGGAGAGAGATTTCAAAAGGACGTGAGGGGCAAGAGGGTGGTCCGTGGATGGAATGAACTTCCTGAGGAGACAGCGGATGTGGACACGCTTACAATATTCTAAAGACATTTGGATCAGTTTGTGAATAGGAATGGTTCGGAGGGATATGGGCCAGGGGCAGGCAGGTGGGACTTCGATGAGTTTGGGAATGACGCTCTGGCCAGACTGAAGATTCCGTTTCAGTGCTGGATTACTCTCTGACTCTGTAACCAATAAATCTCATGAGAAACTCAAGAGAAAGCTCTTCATGAAAAGTGTAGAGCACCTTGCTGCAGGAGAAGCTGGATAAATGCATGGGAGTGGGAGAGATGGAAATATCTCATGAGAGGGATAGATGGAGAGAAACGGCGACTTTTCGACAAACATTTGAGCTAAATGATCGGTTTATGTAACATGTATTCACCCTAACTCCAACTCCTAAATAGACCGCAGAAGCACTTTGGTACTCTGAGGGTACTTGTTTAGATTACTTACAGTGTGGAAACAGGCCCTTCGGCCCAACAAGTCCACACTGACCCGCCGAAGCGCAACCCACCCATTTCCCAACATTTACCCCTTACCTGACACTACGGGCAATTTAGCATGGCCAATTCACCTGACCCGCACATCTTTGGACTGTGGGAGGAAACCGGAGCACCCAGAGGAAACCCACGCAGACACGGGGAGAATGTGCAAACTCCACACAGTCGCCTGAGGCGGGAATTGAACCCGGGTCTCTGGCGCTGTGTTACTTTGGGACCAAGTTTATATTACGTAGAGCCCACCAGCAAAGGCTATGTTACCGCGCACCTTACCGTCACGGTTAGCTGGAAGTTTGCACTGGGGCTGGGTTAATTTTAGCGGGGTTTTCCTGGCCAGTGTAACAGACTGCCTCAGGAATCAGGCCCTTGGGCTGGGTTGTGAGTGGGAGAATCGTTGAAAGGCTACTCCAGCCGCTCCTGTGGCCAGTCAGCCGGTTTTCCGAGGGAACTGTTTAAGAAAACGAGCCCGGCACAAAGGCTGTGGCTGGCTGGCGGTCTCTAAAAAGGCTAGGACAAATGATGTGGGAGGGCCAGTGTTGGACTGGGCTGGACGAAGCCTGAAATCACACCCCACCAGGTTCTAGCCCCAACAGGACTGTCAGCGGCTACTCCAGCCCAAGGGGCGCCGTTGGGATTTTAAATAAACCTGTTTGTGATGGGTTACTTATCCAGAGTGGCCGTCTGCTTTGTATCTGACGTGGGCTGACTGGTTGTCTAGTGGGAGAGGAGGGGGGAGGGCGCTATGTAAAGGCATTCCTGACGAAACGTCGATTCTCCTGCTCCTCGGACACTGCCTGACCTGCTGCGCTTTTCCAGCACCGTGGGTTTTGACCCAACGCAAAGGCTGACAATGTAACACCGAGTTGTTCCAATCGGTGATGTAGGCCCGAACCTGGCCTGCTGCGGTTCCATGTCCTGTCAGTCAGATTCAGTGCCATGTCTGTGTTGGCGAGCAGCCTGACCTGGATGGGTGAGTGTGGTCGGCCCTGGGAGCTGATTATAAGAACGGTTCCATTGGATTATGGTCATTTCGCAGCCCACAAGCGAACAGGATCTGGGTGTGGACTTGACAAAGTGCTAACAGCAGACTGGCAGTTTTCAGGCCAAAACAAAAACCCCGTTTCCTATGTGGGAAAGGTCCGGTGGTAATAATTATCGCACCCTCTAATTTACAAGGACCCTCGCTCATTTTGATGGGACCCAGAGGGACAGCAGCACTGACTAACATCACAGCTGCAGACCTGAGTGATGAGCGGTGCGATCATTCCCAGCAGGGATTATTGACCTGGATGTGTATCTCCCCCTTCAGCTGCAGGAGGGGTATCTTACCCACAGGGCCATCGCAAGCAGGGCCAGGCCCGATGAGCGACTGTGACCTATCTTCACTGTTGCCAAGCAACAGGCTTTTGATTCCCACCTACAGCACTGAGGAAGATGTGAATTTGAAGATATTGTCTGGCACACTCAGAAATCTTCCTCCCTCCAAATCCCCGTTGGAGATCCTTTCAGGCCCTGACCCAGGACTCAGAGTTTCAGTATAGCTCGATTTGCCATTAGACTACCATGAGACCCTGTGCTTTAACAGTGACTAAACATCAAATACAAAGTACTTCATTGCCAATAACATGCCCTAACGTGGTGAAAGGCGCTACTAAAATGCAGTTCCTGTTGTATCTTCCCATGAAACCCCTGGGTGAATACATGAATAGGAAGGGAATAAAGGGATAAGGATCCCATAAGTGAAGGCAGTTTTAGAATGGAAGGGCAAAATGTGTCAGTACAGGCTTGCAGGGCCGAAGGGCCTGATCCTGGACTGGGTTACCCTTCATTCTTTCTACTATCCCACATGTTAATGTACCGCACCTATTCTGTCCATCCCGAACAGTGTTACAGTCAATCCCGAACAGTGTTAAACATTCCCAGCCCATGTCGCTGGGTTACAAGCTGTGACTCTGCCATGGTGTACAAACTGTTTATGTGGGAAATCACAGCACATTTCCCAGGAGCTGTTGGACAGAGTGAATAAACACACAGTGCAGTTGCTCTGATGCTGTTAAAGGAGTCATTGGGCAAAATGAAAGTGGACTTGGATTTGAAAAATGTCTGAACGTGTGTGAGTGTGTGTGTGTATGAGTGTGTGTGTGTGTGTGTGTGTGTGTGTGTGTATGAGTATGTGTGTGTGTGTGAGTGAGTGTGTGTGTGTGTGTGTGTGTGTGTGAGAGTGAGTGTGTGTGAGAGTGTGTGTGTGTGTGTGTGTGTAGACCCGGGCCCTGTGTGTTTTCTGACTGTTTTCCAGCCCCCCCTCCCCCACCCCCATGTGTTACAGCCCCCACGTGTGTGACTGGACTGTGTACTCCCATTGGGGTCAGGATTGTGAGCTCTGTGTTAATGGGATGTTAAGTTGAGGCACACTCCTGGGGAGTGAACTGTAGGCTTCCTGGCTGATTGTTTGTGTTTGTGAAGCATTTTACTAGTCAGTCCCAATTAACTATGAAGGAACAGGCTGGAACTGGCCAGAGGAGGTCACTGAGGGTTCTCGGGCTGGGATTTGTCATTTTGGATATCAGGGAGGGTTGATACTGGATCGATTTGGTTAGTCGATAAGAGGCTGGGGTGTAGTTTATGATTAGGGTAATACATTAGGCTGCATAGACGTTTCCCTTCCAGTTGCCTCTGTTATGACCCCAGACTCAAGGTTAGTCACTGGTAACACCATGCACCTCTTCAAACCTGGGTGTGCTCTGTGATTCCACTGAGGATCACTCATGCTGACCAGGGATCCCAAATATATCTCCTCCCATTGGCCAGCTGTTGACCCATAAGGTGGATAGCCAAGGTCTTTTCCCTGGGGTCGGGGAGTCCAGAACTAGGTTTAGGGTGAGAGGGGAAAGATATAAAAGAGACCTACGGGGCAACTTTTTCACACAGAGGGTGGTACGTGTACGGAATGAGCTGCCAGGGGATGTGGTGGAGGCTGGTACAATTGCAACATTTAAGAGGCATTTGGATGGGTATATGAATAGGAAGGGTTTGGAGGGATGTGGGTCAGGTGCTGGCAGGTGGGACTAGATTGGGTTCTGCTTATTCATTCCTTCCAAACAGAGAACTATCAATGACTGAGTAAGTTGGAGGCCATTTGAATGGTCATTTGATAAGCGTATGGATGAGAATGGAAGAGTGCAGGTGAGATGGGCTTCAGATGGGTTTCACAGGACAGCACAACATCAAGGGCCGAAGGGCCTGTACTGCGCTGTAATGTTCGATGGTAACTGGTCAGCATGGAGGGGTTGGCCTGAAGGGCGTGTTTCTGTGCCGTACCTCTGTCTGACTCCTACCCTAGCCCTGTCTGCCGGGCCGTCTCCCCCTCCCTCCTGCCAGGGTACGGTTCTCTGGGCCGTGCTTTGTCAGCAGCAGTGGGCAGTGCCAGGCTCCTTCACAAACTCTTCAGGGGTGGGGGGGGAACCAGGCTGGCGGTCAGTGCTCCTGCCCCCTTCAGGAAATGCCAGCTGAGAGAGAGGGCCCTCCCTGGTGTGTCAGTCGCCCACACCGATTGGCAGGAGGGCCCGCGGCGCTGGTGAGCGTGAAAAGATGCGCCGAGGTCATGCTCGGGTGCCATCTTGTCACAGCGACGCAGAAGGGGGGGGCAACTAGGCCCAGGATGTGCCAGTCCCGTGGGGGAACAAACCCGTGTGAACAGCGTTCACTGCTAATGAGGGGACAGGTACAATGGAGGTGAGGAACTCTGTTTATATCTGCGAGTGAACGACAGCAGATTGGACTCTAGCCTCTGGCAAACATCCCAGTGCTGTCCACACCCAGGAGGGAGTGAGGCCCGGGCCCAGCACAGCACCACCCTCACTGTCTGCCCAGTCCCACAGCTGCTCGACTGCTTCTCCCCTCAACCCGGATCCTCACTCCGGAGAGATCCTGCTCCCTCCCTCCCCTCCCCCCTCCCCTCCCCCAGGCCTCCGCACTCTGAGCGGTTTAACTGTTCCCTGTCCGAATCCGGCAATGCTGATGGGACTGGGTGTCAGGAGGGAGCCCTCGCCCATGGCACCGTGGCTCAGACACTGGGCAGGGGCTAAAGGTGCCCACCCATGCCCGGCCCTGGGTCACAGCACCTTACCAAAATGAGGGGGGGGCGGGCTCCCCAAACTCCCCCCCGCCACCCACAACGCCACACTCGGCTGGATAAATCACAATGACTTCAATATTAGATTAGATTACTTACAGTGTGGAAACAGGCCCTTCGGCCCAACAAGTCCACACCGACCCGCCGAAGCGCAACCCACCCATACCCCTACATTTACCCCTTACCTAACACTACGGGCAATTTAGCATGGCCAATTCACCTGACCCGCACATCTTTGGACTGTGGGAGGAAACCGGAGCACCCGGAGGAAACCCACGCAGACAAGGGGAGAACGTGCAAACCCCACACAGTCAGTCACCTGAGTCGGGAATTGAACCCGGGTCTCAGGCGCTGTGAGACAGCAGTGCTAACCACTGTGCCACCGTGCCGCCCACTAATCTGAGTGAGGGGCAGCCTGCACTCTCGGTCATAGCCAGTGAAGTGGGTTTGATTAAAGGTGGGTCATTGGGTTGTACAGTAAGGGACACAATCCCAGCACAATGGCCTGTTCTCACTGAGGGCGGGATGGGGATGGGGATGGGGGGGTGACAAACAGCCAGAGCTTTCCCACTTACAGTCAACCAGTCCCATGGGACGTCCTGCCATTCCCTCAGAGGGTTTATAATGGAGCACCCCCTCATCTGGAGGGGATCCTGAGGATTGGATTGTTCTTTTTAGGGAAGTCCGAACTGAGGAGATTGGAATCTGACTGAGTGGCTGCTTTGTTTTGTCTGTGTGTGTGTGAGTGTGTGTGTGTGTCTGTGTGAGTGTGTGTGTGTGTGTGTCTGTGTGAGTGTGTGTGTGTGTGTGTGTGTGTGTCTGACTGAGTGTGTGTGAGTGAGTGTATGTGAGAGTGTGAGTGTAGGTATGTGAGTGCGTGAATGTGAGTGTGTGTGTGAGAGAGTGTGTGTGGGAGTGTACAAGTGAGTGTGTGTGTGGGAGTGTGAGTGTGTGTGTGTGAATGCATGTAAGTGTGCGTGAGTGAGTGGGTGTGTGTGTGAACTCTCACTCATTCGCACACACTAGCTCGGAGTGAGTGAGGCACTCGCTGTCGGAGTGAGTGAGGGGCTCACTGTCGGAGTGAGTGAGGTTTCACTATCGGAGTGAGTGAGGGTTCACAGTTGGAGTGAATGAGGGACTCACTGTCAGACTGACTGAGGGTTCACTCTCAGAGTGAGTGAGGGTTCACTGTCGGAGTGAGTGAGCGATTTGCTGTCGGAGTGAGTGAGGGTTCACTGTCGGAGTGTCACTCACTGTCAGAGTGAGTGATGGGTGACTGTTGGGGTGAGTGAGGGACGCACTGTTGGAGTGAATGAGGGACTCCCTGTCGGAGTGTCACTCACTGTCAGAGTTATGGGTCACTGTTGGAGTGATGAAGGGTTCACTGAGTGAGTGAGGCACTCAATGTCGGCTGAGTGAGGTTTCAATGTTGGCGTGCGTGAGGGACTTGCTGTCGGAGTGAGTGAGTGATCACTGTCGGAGTGATTGAGGGTTCACTGTTGGAGTGAGTGTGGGTACACTCTCGGAGTGAATGAGGGATTCGCTGTTGGAGTGAGGGTGCACTGTCGGAGTGAGTGAGGGTTCACTGTTGGAGTGCGTGAGGGACTCGTTGTTGGAGTGAGTGAGGGTTCACTGTCGGAGTGAGTGAGGGACTCATTGTCGGAGTGAATGAGGGTTGGCTTTCGGAGTGACTGAGGGACTCACTGTCGGAGTGAGTGAGGGTCTTGCTGTGGGGGTGAATGAGGGTTCGCTGTTGGAGTGAGTGAGGGTTCACTGTCGGAGTGAGTGAGGGTTCACTGTTGGAGTGAGTGAGGGTCACTGTTGGAGTGAGTGAGGGACTCACTGTCGGAGTGAATGAGTGACTCACTGTCGGAGCGTCACTCTCGGAGTGAGTGAGGCATTCGCTCTCGTAGTATGAGGGTGCACTGTCAGAGTGAGTGAGGGTTCACTCTCAGAGTGAGTGACGCACTCGCTGTCGGAGTGAGTGAGGGAGTCGCTGTCGGAGCGAGTGAGGGTTCACTGTTGGAGTGAGTGAAGTTTCACTATCGGAGTGAGTGAGGGACTCGCTGTCGGAGTGTCACTCACTGTCGGAGTGAGTGAGGGTTCACTGTTGGAGTGCGTGAGGGACTCGCTGTTGGAGTGAGTGAGGGTTCACTGTCGGAGTGAGTGAGGGTTCACTGTCGGAGTGAATGAGGGTTGGCTTTCGGAGTGAGGGTTCACTGTCGGAGTGAGTGAGGAACTCAGTGTTGGAGTGATGAGATTTCACTGTCGGAGTGAGTGAGGGTTCACTGTCGCAGTGAGTGATGGTTTGCTGCCAGAGTGAATGAGAGACTTGCTATTTGAGTGAGTGAGACACTTACTGTCGGAGTGAGTGAGGGACTTGCTGTCGGAGTGGGTTGGGACTCACTGTCGGAGTGAGTGAGGGTTCACTGTCGGAGGGAGTGAGGGACTCACTGTTGGAGTGTGTGAGGGACTCAATGAGGGAGTGAGTGAGGGATCCCTCTCGGAGTGAGTGAGGGTCTCACTGTCGAAGTGAGTGAGGGTTCACTGTCGGAGTGAGTGAGGGTTCACTGTCGGAGTGAGTGAGGGTCTCACTGTCGGAGTGAGTGAGGGACTCACTGTCGGAGTGAATGAGTGACTCACTGTCGGAGTGTCACTCTGTCGGAGTGTGTGAGGGTTCACTGTCGAAGTGAGTGAGGGTTCATTGTCGGAGTGATTGAGGCTTCACTGTCGGAGTGAGTGAGGGACTCGCTGTCGGAGTGAGTGAGGGTTCACTGTCAGAGTGAGTGAGGGACTCGCTGTCGGAGTGAGTGAGGGTTCACTGTCAGAGTGAGTGAGGGACCTGGTGTTGGTGTGAGTGAGGGTTCACTGTCAGAGTGAGTGAGGGACCTGGTGTTGGTGTGAGTGAGGGTTCACTGTCAGAGTGAGTGAGGGACCTGGTGTTGGTGTGAGTGAGGGTTCACTGTCAGAGTGAGTGAGGGACTCGCTGTCGGAGTGAGTGAGGGTTCACTGTCAGAGTGAGTGAGGGACCTGGTGTTGGTGTGAGTGAGGGTTCACTGTCGGAGTGAGTTAGGGATTCACAGTCAGAGTGAATGAGGGACTCACGGTCGGAGTGTCACTCTCTGTCGGAGTGAGTGAGGGTTCACAGTTGGATTGAGTGAGAGTTCACTTTTAGGAGTGAGTGAGGGTTCTCTGTTGGAGTGAGTGAGGAACTTGCTGTCGGAGTGAGTGAGGGTCTCACTGTCGGAGTGAGTGAGAGTTCACTGTCAGAGTGAGTGAGGGACCCACTGTCGGAGTGAGTGAGAGTTCACTGTCAGAGTGAGTGAGGGACCCACTGCCGGAGTGAGTGAGGGTTCACTGTCGGAGTGAGTGAGGGACCCACTGTCGGAGTGAGTGAGAGTTCACTGTCAGAGTGAGTGAGGGACCCACTGTCGGAGTGAGTGAGGGTTGACTGTCGGAGTGAGTGAGGGTTCACTGTCGGAGTGAGTGAGGGTCACTGTCGGAGTGAGTGAGGGTTGACTGTCGGAGTGAGTGAGGGTTCACTGTCGGAGTGAGTGAGGGACTCACTGTCGGAGTGAGTGAAGAACTCACTGTCGGAGTGAATGAGTGACTCACTTTCGGAGTGTCACTCTCTGTCGGATTGAGTGAGGGTTCATTGTCGGAGTGGCTGAGGATTCACAGTCACAGTGAGTGAGACTTCACTGTCGGAGTGAGTGAGGCATTCGCTCTCGTAGTGAGTGAGGGTGCACTGTCAGAGTGAGTGAGGGTTCACTCTCGGAGTGCGTGAGGGTTCACTGACGGAGTGCGTTCGGGACTCAGTGTTGGAGTGAGTGAGATTTCACTCTCGGAGTGAGTGAGGGATTCGCTGTTGGAGTGAGGGTTCATTGTCGGAGTGAGTGAGGCATTCGCTCTCGTAGTGCGTGAGGGTGCACTGTCAGAGTGAGTGAGGGTTCACTCTCGGAGTGAGTGACGCACTCACTGTCGGAGTGAGTGAGGGTTCACTGTCGGAGTGAGTGACGCACTCACTGTCGGAGTGCGTGAGGGTTCACTGTCGGAGTGCGTGAGGGTTCACTGACGGAGTGCGTTCGGGACTCAGTGTTGGAGTGAGTGAGATTTCACTCTCGGAGTGAGTGAGGGATTCGATGTTGGAGTGAGGGTTCACTCTCCGAGAGATTTCGGGACTCACTGTCGGAGTGAGTGAGGGTTGACTGTTGGAGTGAGTGAGGTTTCAATCTCGGAGCGAGTGAGGTTTTACTATCGGTGTGAGTGAGGGTTCGCTGCCGGAGTGAGTGAGGGACTTGCTATTTGAGTGAGTGCGGCACTTACTGTCAGAGTGAGTGAGGGACTTGCTGTCGGAGTGAGTGAGGGTCTCACTGTCGGAGTGAGTGAGGGATCTGCTGTTGGTGTGAGTGAGGCTTCGCTGTTGGAGCGAGGGAGGGTTCACTGTCGGAGTGAGTGAGGGATTCACAGTCGGAGTGAGTGTGGTTTCACTGTCGGAGTGAATGAGGGACTCACGGTCGGAGTGTCACTCTCTGTCGGAGTGAGTGAGGGTTCACAGTTGGATTGAGTGAGAGTTCACTGTCGGAGTGAGTGAGGGACTCACTGTCGGAGTGAGTGAGGGTTCATTGTCGGAGTGAGTCAGAGACTCGCTGTCGGAGTGAGTGAGGGTCTCACTGTTGGAATGAGTGAGAGTTCACTGTCAGAGTGAGTGAGGGACTCACTGTCGGAGTGAGTGAGGGACTCACTGTCGGAGTGAGTGAGAGTTCACTGTTGGAATGAGTGAGGGACTCACTGTCGGAGTGAGTGAGGGTTCACTGTTGGAATGTGTGAGGGACTCACTGTCGGAGTGAGTGAGGGTTCATTGTCAGAGTGAGTCAGAGACTCGCTGTCGGAGTGAGTGAGGGACTCACTGTTGGAGTGAGTGAGGGTCTCACTGTTGGAGTGTGTGAGGGACTCAATGTGGGAGTGAGTGAGGGATCCCTCTCGGAGTGTGAGGGTCTCACTGTCGGAGTGAGTGAGGGTTCACTCTTGGAGTGAATGACGCACTCACTTTCGGAGTGAGTGAGGGTTCTCTGTTGGAGTGAGTTCGGGACTCAGTGTCGGACTGTCACTCACTGGCGGAGTGAGTGAGGGTTCACTGTTGCAGTGAGTGAGGGTTCACTCTCGGAGTGAGTGACGCACTCACTGTTGGAGTGAGTGAGGGTTCACTGTCGGAGTGAGTTTGGGACCCAGTGTCGGAGTGCGTGAGGGAATCTCTGTCAGAGTGTTACTCACTGTCGGAGTGAGTGAGGCTTCACTGTTGGAGCGAGGGAGGGTTCACTGTCGGAGTGAGTGAGGGACTTGCTGTCCGAGTGAGTGAGGGACTCAGAGTCGGAGTGAGTGAGGGTTCATTGTCAGAATGAGTCAGAGACTCGCTGTCGGAGTGAGTGAAGGTTCATTGTCGGAGTGAGTGAGGGACTCACTGTTGGAGTGTGTGAGGGACTCAATGAGGGAGTGAGTGAGGGATCCCTCTCGGAGTGAGTGAGGATCTCACTGTCGAAGTGAGTGAGGGTCACTGTCGGAGTGAGTGAGGGTTGACTGTTGGAGTGAGTGAGGGTTCACTGTCGGAGTGAGTGAGGGACTTGCTGTCGAGTCAGTGAGGGTTCGCTGTCGGAGTGAGTGAGGGACTCAGTGTCGGAGTGTCACTTACTGTCGGAGTGGCTGAGGGTTCACTCTCGGAGTGACTGAGGGATTCGCTGTTGGAGTGAGTGAGGGTTCACTCTCCGAGGGATTTCGGGACTCACTTTCTCAGTGAGTGAGGGTTCACTGTCCTAGTGAGTGAGGGACTCAATGTCGTAGTGTCACTCACAGTCGGAGTGAGTGAGGGTTGACTATTGGAGTGAGTGAGGGTTTGCTGCCAGAGTGAATGATGGACTTGCCATTTGAGTGAGTGAGGCATTTACTGTCGGAGTGAGTGAGGGACTCGCTGTCGGAGTGAGTGAGGGACTCACTGTCGGAGTGAGTGAGGGTCTCACTGTTGGAGTGTGTGAGGGAGTCAATGTGGGAGTGAGTGAGGGATCCCTCTCGGAATGAGTGAGGTTTTACTATCGGTGTGAGTGAGGGTTTGCTGCCGGAGTGAATGAGGGACTTGCTATTTGAGTGAGTGATGGCCTCACTGTCGGAGTGAGTGAGGGACTCGCTGTGGGGGTGAATGAGGGTTCACTGTCGGAGTGAGTGAGGGTTCATTGTCGGAGTGAGTGAGGGTCTCACTGTTGGAGTGTGTGAGGGAGTCAATGTGGGAGTGAGTGAGGATCCCTCTCGGAGTGTCAGGGTTCACTGTCGGAGTGAGTGAGGGTTCATTGTCGGAGTGAGTGAGGCTTCACTGTCGGAGTGAGTGAGGGACTCGCTGTCGGAGTGAATGAGCGTTCACTGTGGGAGTGAGTGAGGCACTCACTCTCGGAGTGAGTGAGCGTTCACTGTCAAAGTGTGCTAGGAATCATTGTCGGAGTGTCACTCAGTGTCGGAGTGAGTGAGGGACTCACTGTCAGAGTGAGTGAGGGACTCGCTGTCGGAGGGAGTGAGGGTTCACTGTCAGAGTGAGTCAGTGACCTGCTGTTGGAGCGAGGGAGGGTTCACTGTCGGAGTGAGTTAGGGACTTGCTGTCCGAGTGAGTGAGGGACTCAGTGTCGGAGTGAGTGAATGACTCACTGTCGGAGGGAGTGAGGGACTCACTGTTGGAGTGTGTGAGGGACTCAATGAGGGAGTTAGTGAGGGATCCCTCTCGGAGTGAGTGAGGGTCTCACTGTCGAAGTGAGTGAGGGTTCACTGTCGGAGTGAGTGAGGGTCTCACTGTCGGAGTGAGTGAGGGTTGACTGTTGGAGTGAGTGAGGGTTCACTGTCGTGAGTGAGGGTTCACTGTCGGAGTGAGTGAGGGTTTAGTGTCGGAGTGAGTGAGGGTCTCACTGTCGGTGTGAGTGAGCGTTCACTGTCGAAGTGAGTGAGGGTTCACTGTCGTGAGTGAGGGTTCACTGTCGGAGTGAGTGAGGGTTTAGTGTCGGAGTGAGTGAGGGTCTCACTGTCGGTGTGAGTGAGCGTTCACTGTCGAAGTGTGCTAGGAATCATTGACGGAGTGTCACTCAGTGTCGGAGTGAGTGAGAGTTCACTGTCAGAGTGAGTCAGAGACTCGCTGTCAGAGTGAGTGAGGGACTCGCTGTCGGAGTGAGTGAGGGTTCACTGTTGCAGTGAGTGAGGGTTCACTCTCGGAGTGAGTGACGCACTCACTGTTGGAGTGAGTGAGGGTTCACTGTCGGAGTGAGTTTGGGACTCAGTGTCGGAGTGCGTGAGGAAATCTCTGTCGGAGTGTTACTCACTGTCGGAGTGAGTGAGGTTTTACTATCGGTGAGAGTGAGGGTTCGCTGTCGGAGTGAGTGAGGGACTCGCTGTGGGGGTGAATGAGGGTTCGCTGTCGGAGTGAGTGAGGGACTCACTGTCGGAGTGAGTGAGGGTCTCACTGTTGGAGTGTGTGAGGGAGTCAATGTGGGAGTGAGTGAGGGATCCCTCGGAGTGTGAGGGTCTCACTGTCGGAGTGTGTGAGGGTTCACTGTCGGAGTGAGTGAGGGTTCACTGTCGGGGTGAGTGTGGGTCTCACTGTCGAAGTGAGTGAGGGTTCATTGTCGGAGTGAGTGAGGGTTCACTGTCGGAGTGAGTGAGGGACTCATTGTCGGAGTGAATGAGGGTTGGCTTTCGGAGTGACTGAGGGACTCACTGTCGGAGTGAGTGAGGGTCTTGCTGTGGGGGTGAATGAGGGTTCGCTGTTGGAGTGAGTGAGGGTTCACTGTCGGAGTGAGTGAGGGTTCACTGTCGGAGTGAGTGAGGGTTCACTGTTGGAGTGAGTGAGGGTCACTGTTGGAGTGAGTGAGGGACTCACTGTCGGAGTGAATGAGTGACTCACTGTCGGAGCGTCACTCTCGGAGTGAGTGAGGCATTCGCTCTCGTAGTATGAGGGTGCACTGTCAGAGTGAGTGAGGGTTCACTCTCAGAGTGAGTGACGCACTCGCTGTCGGAGTGAGTGAGGGAGTCGCTGTCGGAGCGAGTGAGGGTTCACTGTTGGAGTGAGTGAAGTTTCACTATCGGAGTGAGTGAGGGACTCGCTGTCGGAGTGTCACTCACTGTCGGAGTGAGTGAGGGTTCACTGTTGGAGTGCGTGAGGGACTCGCTGTTGGAGTGAGTGAGGGTTCACTGTCGGAGTGAGTGAGGGTTCACTGTCGGAGTGAATGAGGGTTGGCTTTCGGAGTGAGGGTTCACTGTCGGAGTGAGTGAGGAACTCAGTGTTGGAGTGATGAGATTTCACTGTCGGAGTGAGTGAGGGTTCACTGTCGCAGTGAGTGATGGTTTGCTGCCAGAGTGAATGAGAGACTTGCTATTTGAGTGAGTGAGACACTTACTGTCGGAGTGAGTGAGGGACTTGCTGTCGGAGTGGGTTGGGACTCACTGTCGGAGTGAGTGAGGGTTCACTGTCGGAGGGAGTGAGGGACTCACTGTTGGAGTGTGTGAGGGACTCAATGAGGGAGTGAGTGAGGGATCCCTCTCGGAGTGAGTGAGGGTCTCACTGTCGAAGTGAGTGAGGGTTCACTGTCGGAGTGAGTGAGGGTCTCACTGTCGGAGTGAGTGAGGGACTCACTGTCGGAGTGAATGAGTGACTCACTGTCGGAGTGTCACTCTGTCGGAGTGTGTGAGGGTTCACTGTCGAAGTGAGTGAGGGTTCATTGTCGGAGTGATTGAGGCTTCACTGTCGGAGTGAGTGAGGGACTCGCTGTCGGAGTGAGTGAGGGTTCACTGTCAGAGTGAGTGAGGGACTCGCTGTCGGAGTGAGTGAGGGTTCACTGTCAGAGTGAGTGAGGGACCTGGTGTTGGTGTGAGTGAGGCTTCACTGTTGGAGCGAGGGATGGTTCACTGTCGGAGTGAGTTAGGGATTCACAGTCAGAGTGAATGAGGGACTCACGGTCGGAGTGTCACTCTCTGTCGGAGTGAGTGAGGGTTCACAGTTGGATTGAGTGAGAGTTCACTTTTAGGAGTGAGTGAGGGTTCTCTGTTGGAGTGAGTGAGGAACTTGCTGTCGGAGTGAGTGAGGGTCTCACTGTCGGAGTGAGTGAGAGTTCACTGTCAGAGTGAGTGAGGGACCCACTGTCGGAGTGAGTGAGAGTTCACTGTCAGAGTGAGTGAGGGACCCACTGTCGGAGTGAGTGAGGGTTCACTGTCGGAGTGAGTGAGGGTTGACTGTCGGAGTGAGTGAGGGTTCACTGTCGGAGTGAGTGAGGGACTCGCTGTCGGAGTGAGTGAAGAACTCACTGTCGGAGTGAATGAGTGACTCACTTTCGGAGTGTCACTCTCTGTCGGATTGAGTGAGGGTTCATTGTCGGAGTGGCTGAGGATTCACAGTCACAGTGAGTGAGACTTCACTGTCGGAGTGAGTGAGGCATTCGCTCTCGTAGTGAGTGAGGGTGCACTGTCAGAGTGAGTGAGGGTTCACTCTCGGAGTGAGTGACGCACTCGCTGTCGGAGTGAGTGAGGGTTCACTGTCGGAGTGAGTGAGGGTACACTCTCGGACTGAGTGAGGGATTCGCTGTTGGAGTGAGGGTTCATTGTCGGAGTGAGTGAGGCACTCGCTCTCGTAGTGCGTGAGGGTGCACTGTCAGAGTGAGTGAGGGTTCACTCTCGGAGTGAGTGACGCACTCACTGTCGGAGTGAGTGAGGGTTCACTGTCGGAGTGCGTGAGGGTTCACTGACGGAGTGCGTTCGGGACTCAGTGTTGGAGTGAGTGAGATTTCACTCTCGGAGTGAGTGAGGGATTCGATGTTGGAGTGAGGGTTCACTCTCCGAGAGATTTCGGGACTCACTGTCGGAGTGAGTGAGGGTTGACTGTTGGAGTGAGTGAGGTTTCAATCTCGGAGCGAGTGAGGTTTTACTATCGGTGTGAGTGAGGGTTCGCTGCCGGAGTGAGTGAGGGACTTGCTATTTGAGTGAGTGCGGCACTTACTGTCAGAGTGAGTGAGGGACTTGCTGTCGGAGTGAGTGAGGGTCTCACTGTCGGAGTGAGTGAGGGATCTGCTGTTGGTGTGAGTGAGGCTTCGCTGTTGGAGCGAGGGAGGGTTCACTGTCGGAGTGAGTGAGGGATTCACAGTCGGAGTGAGTGTGGTTTCACTGTCGGAGTGAATGAGGGACTCACGGTCGGAGTGTCACTCTCTGTCGGAGTGAGTGAGGGTTCACAGTTGGATTGAGTGAGAGTTCACTGTCGGAGTGAGTGAGGGACTCACTGTCGGAGTGAGTGAGGGTTCATTGTCGGAGTGAGTCAGAGACTCGCTGTCGGAGTGAGTGAGGGTCTCACTGTTGGAATGAGTGAGAGTTCACTGTCAGAGTGAGTGAGGGACTCACTGTCGGAGTGAGTGAGAGTTCACTGTTGGAATGAGTGAGGGACTCACTGTCGGAGTGAGTGAGGGTTCACTGTTGGAATGTGTGAGGGACTCACTGTCGGAGTGAGTGAGGGTTCATTGTCAGAGTGAGTCAGAGACTCGCTGTCGGAGTGAGTGAGGGACTCACTGTTGGAGTGAGTGAGGGTCTCACTGTTGGAGTGTGTGAGGGACTCAATGTGGGAGTGAGTGAGGGATCCCTCTCGGAGTGTGAGGGTCTCACTGTCGGAGTGAGTGAGGGTTCACTCTTGGAGTGAATGACGCACTCACTTTCGGAGTGAGTGAGGGTTCTCTGTTGGAGTGAGTTCGGGACTCAGTGTCGGACTGTCACTCACTGGCGGAGTGAGTGAGGGTTCACTGTTGCAGTGAGTGAGGGTTCACTCTCGGAGTGAGTGACGCACTCACTGTTGGAGTGAGTGAGGGTTCACTGTCGGAGTGAGTTTGGGACCCAGTGTCGGAGTGCGTGAGGGAATCTCTGTCAGAGTGTTACTCACTGTCGGAGTGAGTGAGGCTTCACTGTTGGAGCGAGGGAGGGTTCACTGTCGGAGTGAGTGAGGGACTTGCTGTCCGAGTGAGTGAGGGACTCAGAGTCGGAGTGAGTGAGGGTTCATTGTCAGAATGAGTCAGAGACTCGCTGTCGGAGTGAGTGAAGGTTCATTGTCGGAGTGAGTGAGGGACTCACTGTTGGAGTGTGTGAGGGACTCAATGAGGGAGTGAGTGAGGGATCCCTCTCGGAGTGAGTGAGGATCTCACTGTCGAAGTGAGTGAGGGTCACTGTCGGAGTGAGTGAGGGTTGACTGTTGGAGTGAGTGAGGGTTCACTGTCGGAGTGAGTGAGGGACTTGCTGTCGAGTCAGTGAGGGTTCGCTGTCGGAGTGAGTGAGGGACTCAGTGTCGGAGTGTCACTTACTGTCGGAGTGGCTGAGGGTTCACTCTCGGAGTGACTGAGGGATTCGCTGTTGGAGTGAGTGAGGGTTCACTCTCCGAGGGATTTCGGGACTCACTTTCTCAGTGAGTGAGGGTTCACTGTCCTAGTGAGTGAGGGACTCAATGTCGTAGTGTCACTCACAGTCGGAGTGAGTGAGGGTTGACTATTGGAGTGAGTGAGGGTTTGCTGCCAGAGTGAATGATGGACTTGCCATTTGAGTGAGTGAGGCATTTACTGTCGGAGTGAGTGAGGGACTCGCTGTCGGAGTGAGTCAGAGACTCGCTGTCGGAGTGAGTGAGGGACTCACTGTTGGAGTGAGTGAGGGTCTCACTGTTGGAGTGTGTGAGGGAGTCAATGTGGGAGTGAGTGAGGGATCCCTCTCGGAATGAGTGAGGTTTTACTATCGGTGTGAGTGAGGGTTTGCTGCCGGAGTGAATGAGGGACTTGCTATTTGAGTGAGTGATGGCCTCACTGTCGGAGTGAGTGAGGGACTCGCTGTGGGGGTGAATGAGGGTTCACTGTCGGAGTGAGTGAGGGTTCATTGTCGGAGTGAGTGAGGGTCTCACTGTTGGAGTGTGTGAGGGAGTCAATGTGGGAGTGAGTGAGGATCCCTCTCGGAGTGTGAGGGTTCACTGTCGGAGTGAGTGAGGGTTCATTGTCGGAGTGAGTGAGGCTTCACTGTCGGAGTGAGTGAGGGACTCGCTGTCGGAGTGAATGAGCGTTCACTGTGGGAGTGAGTGAGGCACTCACTCTCGGAGTGAGTGAGCGTTCACTGTCAAAGTGTGCTAGGAATCATTGTCGGAGTGTCACTCAGTGTCGGAGTGAGTGAGGGACTCACTGTCAGAGTGAGTGAGGGACTCGCTGTCGGAGGGAGTGAGGGTTCACTGTCAGAGTGAGTCAGTGACCTGCTGTTGGAGCGAGGGAGGGTTCACTGTCGGAGTGAGTTAGGGACTTGCTGTCCGAGTGAGTGAGGGACTCAGTGTCGGAGTGAGTGAATGACTCACTGTCGGAGGGAGTGAGGGACTCACTGTTGGAGTGTGTGAGGGACTCAATGAGGGAGTTAGTGAGGGATCCCTCTCGGAGTGAGTGAGGGTCTCACTGTCAAAGTGAGTGAGGGTTCACTGTCGGAGTGAGTGAGGGTCTCACTGTCGGAGTGAGTGAGGGTTGACTGTTGGAGTGAGTGAGGGTTCACTGTCGTGAGTGAGGGTTCACTGTCGTGAGTGAGGGTTCACTGTCGGAGTGAGTGAGGGTTTAGTGTCGGAGTGAGTGAGGGTCTCACTGTCGGTGTGAGTGAGCGTTCACTGTCGAAGTGAGTGAGGGTTCACTGTCGTGAGTGAGGGTTCACTGTCGGAGTGAGTGAGGGTTTAGTGTCGGAGTGAGTGAGGGTCTCACTGTCGGTGTGAGTGAGCGTTCACTGTCGAAGTGTGCTAGGAATCATTGACGGAGTGTCACTCAGTGTCGGAGTGAGTGAGAGTTCACTGTCAGAGTGAGTCAGAGACTCGCTGTCAGAGTGAGTGAGGGACTCGCTGTCGGAGTGAGTGAGGGTTCACTGTTGCAGTGAGTGAGGGTTCACTCTCGGAGTGAGTGACGCACTCACTGTTGGAGTGAGTGAGGGTTCACTGTCGGAGTGAGTTTGGGACTCAGTGTCGGAGTGCGTGAGGAAATCTCTGTCGGAGTGTTACTCACTGTCGGAGTGAGTGAGGTTTTACTATCGGTGAGAGTGAGGGTTCGCTGTCGGAGTGAGTGAGGGACTCGCTGTGGGGGTGAATGAGGGTTCGCTGTCGGAGTGAGTGAGGGACTCACTGTCGGAGTGAGTGAGGGTCTCACTGTTGGAGTGTGTGAGGGAGTCAATGTGGGAGTGAGTGAGGGATCCCTCGGAGTGTGAGGGTCTCACTGTCGGAGTGTGTGAGGGTTCACTGTCGGAGTGAGTGAGGGTTCACTGTCGGGGTGAGTGTGGGTCTCACTGTCGAAGTGAGTGAGGGTTCATTGTCGGAGTGAGTGAGGGTTCACTGTCGGAGTGAGTGAGGGACTCATTGTCGGAGTGAATGAGGGTTGGCTTTCGGAGTGACTGAGGGACTCACTGTCGGAGTGAGTGAGGGTCTTGCTGTGGGGGTGAATGAGGGTTCGCTGTTGGAGTGAGTGAGGGTTCACTGTCGGAGTGAGTGAGGGTTCACTGTTGGAGTGAGTGAGGGTCACTGTTGGAGTGAGTGAGGGACTCACTGTCGGAGTGAATGAGTGACTCACTGTCGGAGCGTCACTCTCGGAGTGAGTGAGGCATTCGCTCTCGTAGTATGAGGGTGCACTGTCAGAGTGAGTGAGGGTTCACTCTCAGAGTGAGTGACGCACTCGCTGTCGGAGTGAGTGAGGGAGTCGCTGTCGGAGCGAGTGAGGGTTCACTGTTGGAGTGAGTGAAGTTTCACTATCGGAGTGAGTGAGGGACTCGCTGTCGGAGTGTCACTCACTGTCGGAGTGAGTGAGGGTTCACTGTTGGAGTGCGTGAGGGACTCGCTGTTGGAGTGAGTGAGGGTTCACTGTCGGAGTGAGTGAGGGTTCACTGTCGGAGTGAGTGAGGAACTCAGTGTTGGAGTGATGAGATTTCACTGTCGGAGTGAGTGAGGGTTCACTGTCGCAGTGAGTGATGGTTTGCTGCCAGAGTGAATGAGAGACTTGCTATTTGAGTGAGTGAGACACTTACTGTCGGAGTGAGTGAGGGACTTGCTGTCGGAGTGGGTTGGGACTCACTGTCGGAGTGAGTGAGGGTTCACTGTCGGAGGGAGTGAGGGACTCACTGTTGGAGTGTGTGAGGGACTCAATGAGGGAGTGAGTGAGGGATCCCTCTCGGAGTGAGTGAGGGTCTCACTGTCGAAGTGAGTGAGGGTTCACTGTCGGAGTGAGTGAGGGTCTCACTGTCGGAGTGAGTGAGGGACTCACTGTCGGAGTGAATGAGTGACTCACTGTCGGAGTGTCACTCTGTCGGAGTGTGTGAGGGTTCACTGTCGAAGTGAGTGAGGGTTCATTGTCGGAGTGATTGAGGCTTCACTGTCGGAGTGAGTGAGGGACTCGCTGTCGGAGTGAGTGAGGGTTCACTGTCAGAGTGAGTGAGGGACTCGCTGTCGGAGTGAGTGAGGGTTCACTGTCAGAGTGAGTGAGGGACCTGGTGTTGGTGTGAGTGAGGCTTCACTGTTGGAGCGAGGGATGGTTCACTGTCGGAGTGAGTTAGGGATTCACAGTCAGAGTGAATGAGGGACTCACGGTCGGAGTGTCACTCTCTGTCGGAGTGAGTGAGGGTTCACAGTTGGATTGAGTGAGAGTTCACTTTTAGGAGTGAGTGAGGGTTCTCTGTTGGAGTGAGTGAGGAACTTGCTGTCGGAGTGAGTGAGGGTCTCACTGTCGGAGTGAGTGAGAGTTCACTGTCAGAGTGAGTGAGGGACCCACTGTCGGAGTGAGTGAGAGTTCACTGTCGGAGTGAGTGAGGGTCTCACTGTCGGAGTGAGTGAGAGTTCACTGTCAGAGTGAGTGAGGGACCCACTGTCGGAGTGAGTGAGGGTTGACTGTCGGAGTGAGTGAGGGACTCACTGTCGGAGTGAGTGAAGGACTCACTGTCGGAGTGAGTGAGGGACTCACTGTCGGAGTGAGTGAAGAACTCACTGTCGGAGTGAATGAGTGACTCACTTTCGGAGTGTCACTCTCTGTCGGATTGAGTGAGACTTCATTGTCGGAGTGAGTGAGGCATTCGCTCTCGTAGTGAGTGAGGGTGCACTGTCAGAGTGAGTGAGGGTTCACTCTCGGAGTGAGTGACGCACTCGCTGTCGGAGTGAGTGAGGGTTCACTGTCGGAGTGAGTGAGGGTACACTCTCGGACTGAGTGAGGGATTCGATGTTGGAGTGAGGGTTCATTGTCGGAGTGAGTGAGGCACTCGCTCTCGTAGTGCGTGAGGGTGCACTGTCAGAGTGAGTGAGGGTTCACTCTCGGAGTGAGTGACGCACTCACTGTCGGAGTGAGTGAGGGTTCACTGTCGGAGTGAGTGAGGGTTCACTGTCGGAGTGCGTGAGGGTTCACTGACGGAGTGCGTTCGGGACTCAGTGTTGGAGTGAGTGAGATTTCACTCTCGGAGTGAGTGAGGGATTCGATGTTGGAGTGAGGGTTCACTCTCCGAGAGATTTCGGGACTCACTGTCGGAGTGAGTGAGGGTTGACTGTTGGAGTGAGTGAGGTTTCAATCTCGGAGCGAGTGAGGTTTTACTATCGGTGTGAGTGAGGGTTCGCTGCCGGAGTGAGTGAGGGACTTGCTATTTGAGTGAGTGCGGCACTTACTGTCAGAGTGAGTGAGGGACTTGCTGTCGGAGTGAGTGAGGGTCTCACTGTCGGAGTGAGTGAGGGATCTGCTGTTGGTGTGAGTGAGGCTTCGCTGTTGGAGCGAGGGAGGGTTCACTGTCGGAGTGAGTGAGGGATTCACAGTCGGAGTGAGTGTGGTTTCACTGTCGGAGTGAATGAGGGACTCACGGTCGGAGTGTCACTCTCTGTCGGAGTGAGTGAGGGTTCACAGTTGGATTGAGTGAGAGTTCACTGTCGGAGTGAGTGAGGGACTCACTGTCGGAGTGAGTGAGGGTTCATTGTCGGAGTGAGTCAGAGACTCGCTGTCGGAGTGAGTGAGGGTCTCACTGTTGGAATGAGTGAGAGTTCACTGTCAGAGTGAGTGAGGGACTCACTGTCGGAGTGAGTGAGGGACTCACTGTCGGAGTGAGTGAGAGTTCACTGTTGGAATGAGTGAGGGACTCACTGTCGGAGTGAGTGAGGGTTCATTGTCAGAGTGAGTCAGAGACTCGCTGTCGGAGTGAGTGAGGGACTCACTGTTGGAGTGAGTGAGGGTCTCACTGTTGGAGTGTGTGAGGGACTCAATGTGGGAGTGAGTGAGGGATCCCTCTCGGAGTGTGAGGGTCTCACTGTCGGAGTGAGTGAGGGTTCACTCTTGGAGTGAATGACGCACTCACTTTCGGAGTGAGTGAGGGTTCTCTGTTGGAGTGAGTTCGGGACTCAGTGTCGGACTGTCACTCACTGGCAGAGTGAGTGAGGGTTCACTGTTGCAGTGAGTGAGGGTTCACTCTCGGAGTGAGTGACGCACTCACTGTTGGAGTGAGTGAGGGTTCACTGTCGGAGTGAGTTTGGGACCCAGTGTCGGAGTGCGTGAGGGAATCTCTGTCAGAGTGTTACTCACTGTCGGAGTGAGTGAGGCTTCACTGTTGGAGCGAGGGAGGGTTCACTGTCGGAGTGAGTGAGGGACTTGCTGTCCGAGTGAGTGAGGGACTCAGAGTCGGAGTGAGTGAGGGTTCATTGTCAGAATGAGTCAGAGACTCGCTGTCGGAGTGAGTGAAGGTTCATTGTCGGAGTGAGTGAGGGACTCACTGTTGGAGTGTGTGAGGGACTCAATGAGGGAGTGAGTGAGGGATCCCTCTCGGAGTGAGTGAGGATCTCACTGTCGAAGTGAGTGAGGGTCACTGTCGGAGTGAGTGAGGGTTGACTGTTGGAGTGAGTGAGGGTTCACTGTCGGAGTGAGTGAGGGACTTGCTGTCGAGTCAGTGAGGGTTCGCTGTCGGAGTGAGTGAGGGACTCAGTGTCGGAGTGTCACTTACTGTCGGAGTGGCTGAGGGTTCACTCTCGGAGTGACTGAGGGATTCGCTGTTGGAGTGAGTGAGGGTTCACTCTCCGAGGGATTTCGGGACTCACTTTCTCAGTGAGTGAGGGTTCACTGTCCTAGTGAGTGAGGGACTCAATGTCGTAGTGTCACTCACAGTCGGAGTGAGTGAGGGTTGACTATTGGAGTGAGTGAGGGTTTGCTGCCAGAGTGAATGATGGACTTGCCATTTGAGTGAGTGAGGCATTTACTGTCGGAGTGAGTGAGGGACTCGCTGTCGGAGTGAGTCAGAGACTCGCTGTCGGAGTGAGTGAGGGACTCACTGTCGGAGTGAGTGAGGGTCTCACTGTTGGAGTGTGTGAGGGAGTCAATGTGGGAGTGAGTGAGGGATCCCTCTCGGAATGAGTGAGGTTTTACTATCGGTGTGAGTGAGGGTTTGCTGCCGGAGTGAATGAGGGACTTGCTATTTGAGTGAGTGATGGCCTCACTGTCGGAGTGAGTGAGGGACTCGCTGTGGGGGTGAATGAGGGTTCACTGTCGGAGTGAGTGAGGGTTCATTGTCGGAGTGAGTGAGGGTCTCACTGTTGGAGTGTGTGAGGGAGTCAATGTGGGAGTGAGTGAGGATCCCTCTCGGAGTGTGAGGGTTCACTGTCGGAGTGAGTGAGGGTTCATTGTCGGAGTGAGTGAGGCTTCACTGTCGGAGTGAGTGAGGGACTCGCTGTCGGAGTGAATGAGCGTTCACTGTGGGAGTGAGTGAGGCACTCACTCTCGGAGTGAGTGAGCGTTCACTGTCAAAGTGTGCTAGGAATCATTGTCGGAGTGTCACTCAGTGTCGGAGTGAGTGAGGGACTCACTGTCAGAGTGAGTGAGGGACTCGCTGTCGGAGGGAGTGAGGGTTCACTGTCAGAGTGAGTCAGTGACCTGCTGTTGGAGCGAGGGAGGGTTCACTGTCGGAGTGAGTTAGGGACTTGCTGTCCGAGTGAGTGAGGGACTCAGTGTCGGAGTGAGTGAATGACTCACTGTCGGAGGGAGTGAGGGACTCACTGTCGGAGGGAGTGAGGGACTCACTGTTGGAGTGTGTGAGGGACTCAATGAGGGAGTTAGTGAGGGATCCCTCTCGGAGTGAGTGAGGGTCTCACTGTCGAAGTGAGTGAGGGTTCACTGTCGGAGTGAGTGAGGGTCTCACTGTCGGAGTGAGTGAGGGTTGACTGTTGGAGTGAGTGAGGGTTCACTGTCGTGAGTGAGGGTTCACTGTCGGAGTGAGTGAGGGTTTAGTGTCGGAGTGAGTGAGGGTCTCACTGTCGGTGTGAGTGAGCGTTCACTGTCGAAGTGAGTGAGGGTTCACTGTCGTGAGTGAGGGTTCACTGTCGTGAGTGAGGGTTCACTGTCGGAGTGAGTGAGGGTTTAGTGTCGGAGTGAGTGAGGGTCTCACTGTCGGTGTGAGTGAGCGTTCACTGTCGAAGTGTGCTAGGAATCATTGACGGAGTGTCACTCAGTGTCGGAGTGAGTGAGAGTTCACTGTCAGAGTGAGTCAGAGACTCGCTGTCAGAGTGAGTGAGGGACTCGCTGTCGGAGTGAGTGAGGGTTCACTGTTGCAGTGAGTGAGGGTTCACTCTCGGAGTGAGTGACGCACTCACTGTTGGAGTGAGTGAGGGTTCACTGTCGGAGTGAGTTTGGGACTCAGTGTCGGAGTGCGTGAGGAAATCTCTGTCGGAGTGTTACTCACTGTCGGAGTGAGTGAGGTTTTACTATCGGTGAGAGTGAGGGTTCGCTGTCGGAGTGAGTGAGGGACTCGCTGTGGGGGTGAATGAGGGTTCGCTGTCGGAGTGAGTGAGGGACTCACTGTCGGAGTGAGTGAGGGTCTCACTGTTGGAGTGTGTGAGGGAGTCAATGTGGGAGTGAGTGAGGGATCCCTCGGAGTGTGAGGGTCTCACTGTCGGAGTGTGTGAGGGTTCACTGTCGGAGTGAGTGAGGGTTCACTGTCGGGGTGAGTGTGGGTCTCACTGTCGAAGTGAGTGAGGGTTCACTGTCGGAGTGAGTGAAGGACTCACTGTCGGAGTGAGTGTGGGTCTCACTGTCGAAGTGAGTGAGGGTTCATTGTCGGAGTGAGTGAGGGTTCACTGTCGGAGTGAGTGAAGGACTCACTGTAAAGTGAGTGAGGGTTCATTGTCGGAGTGAGTGAGGGATCCCTCTCGGAGTGAGTGAGGATCTCACTGTCGAAGTGAGTGAGGGTCACTGTCGGAGTGAGTGAGGGTTGACTGTTGGAGTGAGTGAGGGTTCACTGTCGGAGTGAGTGAGGGACTTGCTGTCGAGTCAGTGAGGGTTCGCTGTCGGAGTGAGTGAGGGACTCAGTGTCGGAGTGTCACTTACTGTCGGAGTGGCTGAGGGTTCACTCTCGGAGTGACTGAGGGATTCGCTGTTGGAGTGAGTGAGGGTTCACTCTCCGAGGGATTTCGGGACTCACTTTCTCAGTGAGTGAGGGTTCACTGTCCTAGTGAGTGAGGGACTCAATGTCGTAGTGTCACTCACAGTCGGAGTGAGTGAGGGTTGACTATTGGAGTGAGTGAGGGTTTGCTGCCAGAGTGAATGATGGACTTGCCATTTGAGTGAGTGAGGCATTTACTGTCGGAGTGAGTGAGGGACTCGCTGTCGGAGTGAGTCAGAGACTCGCTGTCGGAGTGAGTGAGGGACTCACTGTCGGAGTGAGTGAGGGTCTCACTGTTGGAGTGTGTGAGGGAGTCAATGTGGGAGTGAGTGAGGGATCCCTCTCGGAATGAGTGAGGTTTTACTATCGGTGTGAGTGAGGGTTTGCTGCCGGAGTGAATGAGGGACTTGCTATTTGAGTGAGTGATGGCCTCACTGTCGGAGTGAGTGAGGGACTCGCTGTGGGGGTGAATGAGGGTTCACTGTCGGAGTGAGTGAGGGTTCATTGTCGGAGTGAGTGAGGGTCTCACTGTTGGAGTGTGTGAGGGAGTCAATGTGGGAGTGAGTGAGGATCCCTCTCGGAGTGTGAGGGTCTCACTGTCGGAGTGTGTGAGGGTTCACTGTCGGAGTGAGTGAGGCTTCACTGTCGGAGTGAGTGAGGGACTCGCTGTCGGAGTGAATGAGCGTTCACTGTGGGAGTGAGTGAGGCACTCACTCTCGGAGTGAGTGAGCGTTCACTGTCAAAGTGTGCTAGGAATCATTGTCGGAGTGTCACTCAGTGTCGGAGTGAGTGAGGGACTCACTGTCAGAGTGAGTGAGGGACTCGCTGTCGGAGGGAGTGAGGGTTCACTGTCAGAGTGAGTTAGGGACTTGCTGTCCGAGTGAGTGAGGGACTCAGTGTCGGAGTGAGTGAATGACTCACTGTCGGAGGGAGTGAGGGACTCACTGTTGGAGTGTGTGAGGGACTCAATGAGGGAGTTAGTGAGGGATCCCTCTCGGAGTGAGTGAGGGTCTCACTGTCGAAGTGAGTGAGGGTTCACTGTCGGAGTGAGTGAGGGTCTCACTGTCGGAGTGAGTGAGAGTTGACTGTTGGAGTGAGTGAGGGTTCACTGTCGTGAGTGAGGGTTCACTGTCGGAGTGAGTGAGGGTTTAGTGTCGGAGTGAGTGAGGGTCTCACTGTCGGTGTGAGTGAGCGTTCACTGTCGAAGTGTGCTAGGAATCATTGACGGAGTGTCACTCAGTGTCGGAGTGAGTGAGAGTTCACTGTCAGAGTGAGTCAGAGACTCGCTGTCAGAGTGAGTGAGGGACTCGCTGTCGGAGTGAGTGAGGGTTCACTGTTGCAGTGAGTGAGGGTTCACTCTCGGAGTGAGTGACGCACTCACTGTTGGAGTGAGTGAGGGTTCACTGTCGGAGTGAGTTTGGGACTCAGTGTCGGAGTGCGTGAGGAAATCTCTGTCGGAGTGTTACTCACTGTCGGAGTGAGTGAGGTTTTACTATCGGTGAGAGTGAGGGTTCGCTGTCGGAGTGAGTGAGGGACTCGCTGTGGGGGTGAATGAGGGTTCGCTGTCGGAGTGAGTGAGGGACTCACTGTCGGAGTGAGTGAGGGTCTCACTGTTGGAGTGTGTGAGGGAGTCAATGTGGGAGTGAGTGAGGGATCCCTCGGAGTGTGAGGGTCTCAATGTCGGAGTGTGTGAGGGTTCACTGTCGGAGTGAGTGAGGGTTCACTGTCGGGGTGAGTGTGGGTCTCACTGTCGAAGTGAGTGAGGGTTCATTGTCGGAGTGAGTGAGGGTTCACTGTCGGAGTGAGTGAAGGACTCACTGTCGGAGTGAGTGAGGGTTCACTGTCGGAGTGAGTGTGGGTCTCACTGTCAAAGTGAGTGAGGGTTCATTGTCGGAGTGAGTGAGGGTTCACTGTCGGAGTGAGTGAGGGACTCGCTGTCGGAGTGAGTTAGGGACTCGCTGTCGGAGTGAGTGAGGGTTCACTGTCGGAGTGAGTGAGGGACTCACTGTCGGAGTGAGTGAGGGTTCACTGTCAGAGTGAGTGAGGGACTCGCTGTCGGAGTGAGTGAGGGTTCACTGTCAGAGTGAGTGAGGGACTCGCTGTCGGAGTGAGTGAGGGACTCGCTGTCGGAGTGAGTGAGGGTTCACTGTCGGAGTGAGTCAGGGATTCACAGTCGGAGTGAATGAGGGTTCACTGTCGGAGTGTCACTCTCTGTCAGAGTGAGTGAGGGTTCACAGTTGGATTGAGTGAGAGTTCACTGTCGGAGTGAGTGAGGATTCACTGTCGGAGTGAGTGAGGGTTCACTGTCGGAGGGCGTGAGGGACTCACTGTTGGAGTGTGTGAGGGACTCAATGATGGAGTGAGTGAGGGATCCCTCTCGGAGTGAGTGAGGGTCTCACTGTCGGAGTGAATGAGTGACTCACTGTCGGAGTGAATGAGTGTCACTCTGTCGGAGTGATTGAGGCTTCACTGTCGGAGTGAGTGAGGGACTCGCTGTCGGAGTGAGTGAGGGTTCACTGTCGGAGTGAGTGAGGGTTCACTGTCGGAGTGAGTGAGGGACTCGCTGTCGGAGTGAGTGAGGGTTCACTGTTGCAGTGAGTGAGGGTTCACTCTCGGAGTGAGTGACGCACTCACTGTTGGAGTGAGTGAGGGTTCACTGTCGGAGTGAGTTTGGGACTCAGTGTCGGAGTGCGTGAGGAAATCTCTGTCGGAGTGTTACTCACTGTCGGAGTGAGTGAGGTTTTACTATCGGTGAGAGTGAGGGTTCGCTGTCGGAGTGAGTGAGGGACTCGCTGTGGGGGTGAATGAGGGTTCGCTGTCGGAGTGAGTGAGGGACTCACTGTCGGAGTGAGTGAGGGTCTCACTGTTGGAGTGTGTGAGGGAGTCAATGTGGGAGTGAGTGAGGGATCCCTCGGAGTGTGAGGGTCTCACTGTCGGAGTGTGTGAGGGTTCACTGTCGGAGTGAGTGAGGGTTCACTGTCGGAGTGAGTGAAGGACTCACTGTCGAAGTGAGTGAGGGTTCATTGTCGGAGTGAGTGAGGGACTCGCTGTCGGAGTGAGTTAGGGACTCGCTGTCGGAGTGAGTGAGGGTTCACTGTCGGAGTGAGTGAGGGACTCACTGTCGGAGTGAGTGAGGGTCCACTGTCAGAGTGAGTGAGGGACTCGCTGTCGGAGTGAGTGAGAGTTCACTGTCAGAGTGAGTGAGGGACTCGCTGTCGGAGTGAGTGAGGGACTCGCTGTCGGAGTGAGTGAGGGTTCACTGTCGGAGTGAGTCAGGGATTCACAGTCGGAGTGAATGAGGGTTCACTGTCGGAGTGTCACTCTCTGTCAGAGTGAGTGAGGGTTCACAGTTGGATTGAGTGAGAGTTCACTGTCGGAGTGAGTGAGGGACTCACTGTCGGAGTGAGTGAGGGTTCACTGTCGGAGGGAGTGAGGGACTCACTGTTGGAGTGTGTGAGGGACTCAATGATGGAGTGAGTGAGGGATCCCTCTCGGAGTGAGTGAGGGTCTCACTGTCGAAGTGAGTGAGGGTTCACTGTCGGAGTGAGTGAGGGTCTCACTGTCGGAGTGAGTGAGGGTTCATTGTCGAAGTGAGTGAGGGTTCATTGTCGGAGTGAGTGAGGGACTCGCTGTCGGAGTGAGTTAGGGACTCGCTGTCGGAGTGAGTGAGGGTTCACTGTCGGAGTGAGTGAGGGACTCACTGTCGGAGTGAGTGAGGGTTCACTGTCAGAGTGAGTGAGGGACCCGCTGTCGGAGTGAGTGAGGGTTCACTGTCAGAGTGAGTGAGGGACTCGCTGTCGGACTGTCACTCCCTATTGGAGTGAGTGAGGGTTCACAGTTGGATTGAGTGAGAGTTCACTGTCGGAGTGAGTGAGGGTTCACTGTTGCAGTGAGTGAGGGTTCACTCTCGGAGTGAGTGACGCACTCACTGTTGGAGTGAGTGAGGGTTCACTGTCGGAGTGAGTTTGGGACTCAGTGTCGGAGTGCGTGAGGAAATCTCTGTCGGAGTGTTACTCACTGTCGGAGTGAGTGAGGTTTTACTATCGGTGAGAGTGAGGGTTCGCTGTCGGAGTGAGTGAGGGACTCGCTGTGGGGGTGAATGAGGGTTCGCTGTCGGAGTGAGTGAGGGACTCACTGTCGGAGTGAGTGAGGGTCTCACTGTTGGAGTGTGTGAGGGAGTCAATGTGGGAGTGAGTGAGGGATCCCTCGGAGTGTGAGGGTCTCACTGTCGGAGTGTGTGAGGGTTCACTGTCGGAGTGAGTGAGGGTTCACTGTCGGAGTGAGTGAAGGACTCACTGTCGAAGTGAGTGAGGGTTCATTGTCGGAGTGAGTGAGGGACTCGCTGTCGGAGTGAGTTAGGGACTCGCTGTCGGAGTGAGTGAGGGTTCACTGTCGGAGTGAGTGAGGGACTCACTGTCGGAGTGAGTGAGGGTCCACTGTCAGAGTGAGTGAGGGACTCGCTGTCGGAGTGAGTGAGAGTTCACTGTCAGAGTGAGTGAGGGACTCGCTGTCGGAGTGAGTGAGGGACTCGCTGTCGGAGTGAGTGAGGGTTCACTGTCGGAGTGAGTCAGGGATTCACAGTCGGAGTGAATGAGGGTTCACTGTCGGAGTGTCACTCTCTGTCAGAGTGAGTGAGGGTTCACAGTTGGATTGAGTGAGAGTTCACTGTCGGAGTGAGTGAGGGACTCACTGTCGGAGTGAGTGAGGGTTCACTGTCGGAGGGAGTGAGGGACTCACTGTTGGAGTGTGTGAGGGACTCAATGATGGAGTGAGTGAGGGATCCCTCTCGGAGTGAGTGAGGGTCTCACTGTCGAAGTGAGTGAGGGTTCACTGTCGGAGTGAGTGAGGGTCTCACTGTCGGAGTGAGTGAGGGTTCATTGTCGAAGTGAGTGAGGGTTCATTGTCGGAGTGAGTGAGGGACTCGCTGTCGGAGTGAGTTAGGGACTCGCTGTCGGAGTGAGTGAGGGTTCACTGTCGGAGTGAGTGAGGGACTCACTGTCGGAGTGAGTGAGGGTTCACTGTCAGAGTGAGTGAGGGACTCGCTGTCGGACTGTCACTCCCTATTGGAGTGAGTGAGGGTTCACAGTTGGATTGAGTGAGAGTTCACTGTCGGAGTGAGTGAGGGATCATTGTCGGACTGAGTCAGAGACTCGCTGTCGGAGTGAGTGAGGGTCTCACTGTTGGAGTGAGTGAGAGTTCACTGTCGGAGTGAGTGAGGGTTCATTGTCGGAGTGAGTCAGAGACTCGCTGTCGGAGTGAGTGAGGGTCTCACTGTTGGAGTGTGTAAGGGACTCAATGTGGGAGTGAGTGAGGGATCCCTCTCGGAGCGTGAGGGTCTCATTGTCGGAGTGAGTGAGGGTTCACTCTTGGAGTGAATGACGCACTCACTTTCGGAGTGAGTGAGCGTTCTCTGTCGTAGTGAGTGAGGGACTCGCTGTCGGAGTGAGTGAGGGTTCACTGTCGGAGTGAGAGTGGTATTCGCTGTTGGAGTGAGTTCGGGACTCAGTGTCGGAGTGTCACTCACTGTCGGAGTGAGTGAGGCTTCACTGTTGGAGCGAGGGAGGGTTCACTGTCGGAGTGAGTGAGGGACTTGCTGTCCGAGTGAGTGAGGGACTCAGTGTCGGAGTGAGTGAGGGTTCACTGTCGGAGTGAGTGAGGGACTCAATGAGGGAGTGAGTGAGGGATCCCTCTCGGAGTGAGTGAGGGTCTCACTGTCGAAGTGAGTGAGGGTTCACTGTCGGCGTGAGTGACGGTCTCACTGTCGGAGTGAGTGAGGGACTCACTGTCGGAGTGAGTGAGGGTCACAGTCGGAGTGAGTGAGGGTTGACTGTTGGAGTGAGTGAGGGTTCACTGTCGTGAGTGAGGGTTCACTGTCGGAGTGAGTGAGGGACTCACTGTCGGAGTGAGTGAGGGTCTCACTGTCGGAGTGAGTGAGGGTCTCACTGTCGGAGTGAATGAGTGACTCACTGTCGGAGTGTCACTCTGTCGGAGTGATTGAGGCTTCACTGTCGGAGTGAGTGAGGGACTCGCTGTCGGAGTGAGTGAGGGTTCACTGTCAGAGTGAGTGAGGGACTCGCTGTCGGAGTGTGTGAGGGTTCACTGTCGAAGTGAGTGAGGGTTCATTGTCGGAGTGATTGAGGCTTCACTGTCGGAGTGAGTGAGGGACTCGCTGTCGGAGTGAGTGAGGGTTCACTGTCAGAGTGAGTGAGGGACTCGCTGTCGGAGTGAGTGAGGGTTCACTGTCGGAGTGAGTGAGGGATTCACAGTCAGAGTGAATGAGGGACTCACGGTCGGAGTGTCACTCTCTGTCGGAGTGAGTGAGGGTTCACAGTTGGATTGAGTGAGAGTTCACTGTCGGAGTGAGTGAGGGTCTCACTGTCGGAGTGAGTGAGGGATTCACAGTCAGAGTGAATGAGGGACTCACGGTCGGAGTGTCACTCTCTGTCGGAGTGAGTGAGGGTTCACAGTTGGATTGAGTGAGAGTTCACTGTCGGAGTGAGTGAAGGTTGACTGTCGGAGTGAGTGAGGGTTGACTGTCGGAGTGAGTGAGGGTTGACTGTCGGAGTGAGTGAGGGTTCACTGTCGGAGTGAGTGAGGGACTCACTGTCGGAGTGAGTGAGGGACTCGCTGTCGGAGTGAGTGAAGGACTCACTGTCGGAGTGAATGAGTGACTCACTTTCGGAGTGTCACTCTCTGTTGGATTGAGTGAGGGTTCATTGTCGGATTGGCTGAGGATTCACAGTCACAGTGAGTGAGGGACTCACTGTCGGAGTGAGTGAGGGTTCACTGACGGAGTGAGTGAGGGTTCACTGACGGAGTGAGTGAGGAACTCACTGTCAGAGTGCGTTCGGGACTCAGTGTTGGAGTGAGTGAGATTTCACTCTCGGAGTGAGTGAGGGATTCGATGTTGGAGTGAGCGTTCACTCTCCGAGAGATTTCAGGACTCACTGTCGGAGTGAGTGAGGGTTCACTGTCGTAGTGAGTGAGGGACTCAATGTCGTAGTGTCACTCACTGTCAGAGTGAGTGAGGGTTGACTGTTGGAGTGAGTGAGGTTTCAATCTCAGAGTGAGTGAGGTTTCACTATCGGTGTGAGTGAGGGTTCGCTGTCGGAGTGAGTGAGGGACTTGCTGTCGGAGTGAGTGAGGGTCTCACTGTCGGAGTGAGTGAGGGACTTGCTGTCGGAGTGAGTGAGGGTCTCACTGTCGGAGTGAGTGAGGGACCTGATGTTGGTGTGAGTGAGGGTTCACTGTTGGAGCGAGGGAGGGTTCACTGTCGGAGTGAATGAGGGACTCACGGTCGGACTGTCACTCCCTATTGGAGTGAGTGAGGGTTCACAGTTGGATTGAGTGAGAGTTCACTGTCGGAGTGAGTGAGGGACTCACTGTCGGAGTGAGTGAGGGATCATTGTCGGACTGAGTCAGAGACTCGCTGTCGGAGTGAGTGAGGGACTCACTGTCGGAGTGAGTGAGGGTCTCACTGTTGGAGTGAGTCAGAGACTCGCTGTCGGAGTGAGTGAGGGTCTCACTGTTGGAGTGTGTGAGGGACTCAATGTGGGAGTGAGTGAGGGATCCCTCTCGGAGCGTGAGGGTCTCATTGTCGGAGTGAGTGAGGGTTCACTCTTGGAGTGAATGACGCACTCACTTTCGGAGTGAGTGAGGGTTCTCTGTTGGAGTGAGTTCGGGACTCAGTGTCGGACTGTCACTCACTGGCGGAGTGAGTGAGGGTTCACTGTTGCAGTGAGTGAGGGTTCACTCTCGGAGTGAGTGAGGGACTCACTGTCGGAGTGAGTGAGGGTCTCACTGTTGGAGTGAGTCAGAGACTCGCTGTCGGAGTGAGTGAGGGTCTCACTGTTGGAGTGTGTGAGGGACTCAATGTGGGAGTGAGTGAGGGATCCCTCTCGGAGCGTGAGGGTCTCATTGTCGGAGTGAGTGAGGGTTCACTCTTGGAGTGAATGACGCACTCATTTTCGGAGTGAGTGAGCGTTCTCTGTCGTAGTGAGTGAGGGACTCGCTGTCGGAGTGAGTGAGGGTTCACTGTCGGAGTGAGAGTGGTATTCGCTGTTGGAGTGAGTTCGGGACTCAGTGTCGGAGTGTCACTCACTGTCGGAGTGAGTGAGGCTTCACTGTTGGAGCGAGGGAGGGTTCACTGTCGGAGTGAGTGAGGGACTTGCTGTCCGAGTGAGTGAGGGACTCAGAGTCGGAGTGAGTGAGGGTTCACTGTCGGAGTGAGTGAGGGACTCAATGAGGGAGTGAGTGAGGGATCCCTCTCGGAGTGAGTGATGGTCTCACTGTCGAAGTGAGTGAGGGTTCACTGTCGGTGTGAGTGACGGTCTCACTGTCGGAGTGAGTGAGGGACTCACTGTCGGAGTGAGTGAGGGTCACAGTCGGAGTGAGTGAGGGTTGACTGTTGGAGTGAGTGAGGGTTCACTGTCGTGAGTGAGGGTTCACTGTCAGAGTCAGTGAGGGTTCACTGTCGGAGTGAGTGAGGGACTCACTGTCGGAGTGAGTGAGGGTCTCACTGTCGGAGTGAGTGAGGGTCTCACTGTCGGAGTGAATGAGTGACTCACTGTCGGAGTGTCACTCTGTCGGAGTGATTGAGGCTTCACTGTCGGAGTGAGTGAGGGACTCGCTGTCGGAGTGAGTGAGGGTTCACTGTCAGAGTGAGTGAGGGACTCGCTGTCGGAGTGAGTGAGGGTTCACTGTCAGAGTGAGTGAGGGACTCGCTGTCGGAGTGAGTGAGGGACTCACTGTCGGAGTGAATGAGTGACTCACTGTCGGAGTGTCACTCTGTCGGAGTGTGTGAGGGTTCACTGTCGAAGTGAGTGAGGGTTCATTGTCGGAGTGATTGAGGCTTCACTGTCGGAGTGAGTGAGGGACTCGCTGTCGGAGTGAGTGAGGGTTCACTGTCAGAGTGAGTGAGGGACTCGCTGTCGGAGTGAGTGAGGGTTCACTGTCAGAGTGAGTGAGGGACTCGCTGTCGGAGTGAGTGAGGGTTCACTGTCAGAGTGAGTGAGGGACTCGCTGTCGGAGTGAGTGAGGGTTCACTGTCAGAGTGAGTGAGGGACCTGGTGTTGGTGTGAGTGAGGCTTCACTGTCGGAGTGAGTTAGGGATTTACAGTCGGAGTGAATGAGGGACTCACGGTCGGAGTGTCACTCTCTGTCGGAGTGAGTGAGGGTTCACAGTTGGATTGAGTGAGAGTTCACTGTCGGAGTGAGTGAGGGTCTCACTGTCGGAGTGAGTGAGGGACTCACTGTCGGAGTGAGTGAGGGTTCACTGTCGGAGTGAGTGAAGGTTGACTGTCGGAGTGAGTGAGGGTTCACTGTCGGAGTGAGTGAAGGTTGACTGTCGGAGTGAGTGAGGGTTCACTGTCGGAGTGAGTGAGGGACTCACTGTCGGAGTGAGTGAGGGACTCGCTGTCGGAGTGAGTGAAGGACTCACTGTCGGAGTGAATGAGTGACTCACTTTCGGAGTGTCACTCTCTGTTGGATTGAGTGAGGTTCATTGTCGGATTGGCTGAGGATTCACAGTCACAGTGAGTGAGGCCTCACTGTCGGAGTGAGTGAGGCATTTGCTCTCGTAGTGAGTGAGGATTCACTGACGGAGTGAGTGAGGGACTCACTGTCGGAGTGAGTGAGGGTTCACTGACGGAGTGAGTGAGGGTTCACTGACGGAGTGAGTGACGCACTCACTGACGGAGTGAGTGAGGGTTCACTGACGGAGTGAGTGACGCACTCACTGACGGAGTGCGTTCGGGACTCAGTGTTGGAGTGAGTGAGATTTCACTCTCGGAGTGAGTGAGGGATTCGATGTTGGAGTGAGCGTTCACTCTCCGAGAGATTTCAGGACTCACTGTCGGAGTGAGTGAGGGTTCACTGTCGTAGTGAGTGAGGGACTCAATGTCGTAGTGTCACTCACTGTCAGAGTGAGTGAGGGTTGACTGTTGGAGTGAGTGAGGTTTCAATCTCAGAGTGAGTGAGGTTTCACTATCGGTGTGAGTGAGGGTTCGCTGTCGGAGTGAGTGAGGGACTTGCTGTCGGAGTGAGTGAGGGTCTCACTGTCGGAGTGAGTGAGGGACTTGCTGTCGGAGTGAGTGAGGGTCTCACTGTCGGAGTGAGTGAGGGACCTGATGTTGGTGTGAGTGAGGGTTCACTGTTGGAGCGAGGGAGGGTTCACTGTCGGAGTGAATGAGGGACTCACGGTCGGACTGTCACTCCCTATTGGAGTGAGTGAGGGTCTCACTGTTGGAGTGAGTGAGAGTTCACTGTCGGAGTGAGTGAGGGACTCACTGTCGGAGTGAGTGAGGGTTCATTGTCGGAGTGAGTCAGAGACTCGCTGTCGGAGTGAGTGAGGGTCTCACTGTTGGAGTGTGTGAGGGACTCAATGTGGGAGTGAGTGAGGGATCCCTCTCGGAGCGTGAGGGTCTCATTGTCGGAGTGAGTGAGGGTTCACTCTTGGAGTGAATGACGCACTCACTTTCGGAGTGAGTGAGCGTTCTCTGTCGTAGTGAGTGAGGGACTCGCTGTCGGAGTGAGTGAGGGTTCACTGTCGGAGTGAGAGTGGTATTCGCTGTTGGAGTGAGTTCGGGACTCAGTGTCGGAGTGTCACTCACTGTCGGAGTGAGTGAGGCTTCACTGTTGGAGCGAGGGAGGGTTCACTGTCGGAGTGAGTGAGGGACTTGCTGTCCGAGTGAGTGAGGGACTCAGTGTCGGAGTGAGTGAGGGTTCACTGTCGGAGTGAGTGAGGGACTCAATGAGGGAGTGAGTGAGGGATCCCTCTCGGAGTGAGTGAGGGTCTCACTGTCGAAGTGAGTGAGGGTTCACTGTCGGCGTGAGTGACGGTCTCACTGTCGGAGTGAGTGAGGGACTCACTGTCGGAGTGAGTGAGGGTCACAGTCGGAGTGAGTGAGGGTTGACTGTTGGAGTGAGTGAGGGTTCACTGTCGTGAGTGAGGGTTCACTGTCAGAGTCAGTGAGGGTTCACTGTCGGAGTGAGTGAGGGACTCACTGTCGGAGTGAGTGAGGGTCTCACTGTCGGAGTGTGTGAGGGAGTCAATGTGGGAGTGAGTGAGGGATCCCTCTCGGAATGAGTGAGGTTTTACTATCGGTGTGGGTGAGGGTTCGCTGCCGGAGTGAATGAGGGACTTGCTATTTGAGTGAGTGAGGGACTCACTGTCAGAGTGAGTGAGGGTTCACTGTCGGAGTGAGTGAGGGTTCATTGTCGGAGTGAGTGAGGGTCTCACTGTTGGAGTGTGTGAGGGAGTCAATGTGGGAGTGAGTGAGGGATCCCTTTCAGAGTGTGAGGGTCTCACTGTCGGAGTGCGTGTGGGACTCGCTGTCGGAGTGAGTGAGCGTTCACTGTCAGAGTGAGTCAGGGACTCGCTGTCGGAGTGAATCAGGGACTCGCTGTTGGAGTGAGTGAGGGTTCACTGTCAGAGTGAGTGAGGGACTCGCTGTCGGAGTGAGTGTGGTTTCACTGTTGGAGTAAATGAGAGACTCACGGTCGGAGTGTCACTCTCTGTCGGAGTGAGTGAGAGTTCACAGTTGGATTGAGTGAGAGTTCACTGTCGGAGTGAGTGAGGGTTCACTCTTGGAGTGAATGACGCACTCACTTTCGGAGTGAGTGAGGGTTCTCTGTCGGAGTGAGTGAGGAACTTGCTGTCGGATTGAGTGATGGTTCACTGTTGGAGTGTGTGAGGGACTCAATGTGGCAGTGAGTGAGGGATCCCTCTCGGAGTGTGAGGGTCTCACTGTCGGAGTGTGTGAGGGTTCACTGTCGGAGTGAATGAGGGACTCGCTGTCGGAGTGAGTGAGGGTTCACTGTCGGAGTGTGTGAGGGAGTCAATGTGGGAGTGAGTGAGGGATCCCTCTCGGAGTGTGAGGGTCTCACTGTCGAAGTGAGTGAGGGTTCATTGTCGGAGTGAGTGAGGGACTCACTGTCGGAGTGAGTGAGGGACTCGCTGTCGGAGTGAGTGAAGGACTCACTGTCGGAGTGAATGAGTGACTCACTTTCGGAGTGTCACTCTCTGTTGGATTGAGTGAGGGTTCATTGTCGGAGTGGCTGAGGATTCACAGTCACAGTGAGTGAGGCCTCACTGTCGGAGTGAGTGAGGCATTTGCTCTCGTAGTGAGTGAGGATTCACTGACGGAGTGAATGAGGGACTCGCTGTCGGAGTGAGTGAGGGTTCACTGTCGGAGTGTGTGAGGGAGTCAATGTGGGAGTGAGTGAGGGATCCCTCTCGGAGTGTGAGGGTCTCACTGTCGAAGTGAGTGAGGGTTCATTGTCGGAGTGAGTGAGGGTTCACTCTCGGAGTGAGTGAGGGATTCGCTATTGGAATGAGGGTTCCCTGTCGCAGTGAGTGAGGGTTCACTCTTGGACTGAGTGACACACTTGCTGTTGGAGTGAGTGAGAGTTCACTGTCGGAGTGAGTTCGGGAGTCAATATCGGAGTGAGTGGGGGTTCACATTTGGAGTGAGTGAGGTTTCACTATCGGAGTGAGTGAGGGTTCACTGTTGGAGTGAGTGAGGGACTTGCTGTCGGAGTGTCACTCTCGGTCAGAGTGAGTGAGGGTTCACTGTCGGATGACAGAGGGTTGACTCTCGGAGTGAGTGAGCTTTCACTATTGGAGTGAGTGAGGGTTCACAGTTGGATTGAGTGAGGGTTCACTGTCGGAGTGAGTGAGGGACTCACTGTCGGAGTGATTGAGGGTTCACTCTCAGCGTGAGTGAGGGACTCGCTGTTGGAATGAGGGTTCATTGTCGGAGTGAGTGAGGGTTCACTGTCGGTGTGAGTGAGGTTTAACTATCGGAGTGAGTGAGGTTTCACTATCGGAGTGAGTGAGGGTTCACAGTTGGAGTGAGTGAGGGACTCACTTTCGGACTGACTGAGGGTTCACTTTCGGAGCAAGTGTGGGATTCGCTGTCGGAGTGAGTGAGGGTTCACTTTCGGAGTGAGTGAGGGTTCACTATCGGAGTGAATGACGCACTCACTTTCGGAGTGAGTGAGGGTTCTCTGTCGGAGTGAGTGAGGAACTTGCTGTTGGATTGAGTGAGGGACTCACTGTCGGAGTGAGTGAGGGTTCACTCTTGGAGTGAATGACGCACTCACTTTCGGAGTGAGTGAGGGTTCTCTGTCGGAGTGAGTGAGGAACTTGCTGTCGGAGTGAGTGAGGGACTCACTGTTGGAGTGTGTGAGGGACTCAATGTGGCAGTGAGTGAGGGATCCCTCTCGGATTGTGAGGGTCTCACTGTCGGAGTGTATGAGGGTTCACTGTCGGAGTGAATGAGGGACTCGCTGTCGGAGTGAGTGAGGGTTCACTGTCGAAGTGAGTGAGGGACTCACTGTCAGAGTGAGTGAGGGTTCACTGTCGGAGTGAGTGAGGGTTCATTGTCGGAGTGAGTGAGGGTCTCACTGTTGGAGTGTGTGAGGGAGTCAATGTGGGAGTGAGTGAGGGATCCCTCTCGGAGTGTGAGGGTCTCACTGTCGGAGTGAGTGAGGGTTCACTGTCGGAGTGAGTGAGGGTTCACTGTCGGAGTGAGTGTGGGTCTCACTGTCGAAGTGAGTGAGGGTTCTTTGTCGGAGTGAGTGAGGGTTCACACTCGGAGTGAGTGAGGGATTCGCTGTTGGAATGAGGGTTCCCTGTCGCAGTGAGTGAGGGTTCACTCTTGGAGTGAGTGACACACTTGCTGTCGGAGTGAGTGAGAGTTCACATTTGGAGTGAGTGAGGGTTCAGTTTTGGAGTGAGTGTGGGTTCACTTTGGCCTGAGTGAGGCACTCATTGTCCCAGTGTCACTCACTGTCGGAGTGAGTGAGGTTTCACTATCGGAGTGAGTGAGGGTCCACTGTTGGAGTGAGTGAGGGACTTGCTGTCGGAGTGTCACTCTCGGTCGGAGTGAGTGAGGGTTCACTGTCGGATGATAGAGGGTTGACTCTCGGAGTGAGTGAGCTTTCACTGTCAGAGTGAGTGAGGGACTCACTGTCGGAGTGATTGAGGGTTCACTCTCGGATTGAGTGAGTGACGCACTCGCTGTCGGAGTGAGTGAGGGTTCACTGTCGGAGTGAGATCGGGACTCAGTGTCGGAGTGAGGAGGGTTCACTGTTGGAGTGAATGAGGGTTGGCTCTCGGAGTGAGTGAGCTTTCATTGTCGGCGTGAGTGAGGGACTCACTGTCGGAGTGATTGAGGGTTCACTCTCGGAGTGAGTGAGGGATTCGTTGTTGGAATGAGGGTTCATTGTCGGAGGGAGTGAGGGTTCACTGTCGGAGTGAGTGATGCACTCGCTGTCGGAGTGAGTGAGGGTTCACTGTCGGAGTGAGTTAGGGACTCACTGTCAGAGTGAGTGAGGGTTCACAGTTGGAGTGAGTGAGGGACTCACTGTCGGACTGACTGAGGGTTCACTCTCGGAGCAAGTGTGGGATTCGCTGTCGGAGTGAGTGTGGGTTCAATGTTGGAGTGAGTGAGGGTTCACTGTCGGTGTGAGTGAGGTTTCACTATCGGAGTGAGTGAGGGACTCACTGTCGGAGTGAGTGAGGGTCACAGTCGGAGTGAGTGAGGGTTGACTGTTGGAGTGAGTGAGGGTTCACTGTCGTGAGTGAGGGTTCACTGTCAGAGTCAGTGAGGGTTCACTGTCGGAGTGAGTGAGGGACTCACTGTCGGAGTGAGTGAGGGTCTCACTGTCGGAGTGTGTGAGGGAGTCAATGTGGGAGTGAGTGATGGATCCCTCTCGGAATGAGTGAGGTTTTACTATCGGTGTGGGTGAGGGTTCGCTGCCGGAGTGAATGAGGGACTTGCTATTTGAGTGAGTGAGGGACTCACTGTCAGAGTGAGTGAGGGTTCACTGTCGGAGTGAGTGAGGGTTCATTGTCGGAGTGAGTGAGGGTCTCACTGTTGGAGTGTGTGAGGGAGTCAATGTGGGAGTGAGTGAGGGATCCCTTTCAGAGTGTGAGGGTTCACTGTCGGAGTGCGTGTGGGACTCGCTGTCGGAGTGAGTGAGCGTTCACTGTCAGAGTGAGTCAGGGACTCGCTGTCGGAGTGAATCAGGGATTCGCTGTTGGAGTGAGTGAGGGTTCACTGTCAGAGTGAGTGAGGGACTCGCTGTCGGAGTGAGTGTGGTTTCACTGTTGGAGTAAATGAGAGACTCACGGTCGGAGTGTCACTCTCTGTCGGAGTGAGTGAGGGTTCACAGTTGGATTGAGTGAGAGTTCACTGTCGGAGTGAGTGAGGGTTCACTCTTGGAGTGAATGACGCACTCACTTTCGGAGTGAGTGAGGGTTCTCTGTCGGAGTGAGTGAGGAACTTGCTGTCGGATTGAGTGATGGTTCACTGTTGGAGTGTGTGAGGGACTCAATGTGGCAGTGAGTGAGGGATCCCTCTCGGAGTGTGAGGGTCTCACTGTCGGAGTGTGTGAGGGTTCACTGTCGGAGTGAATGAGGGACTCGCTGTCGGAGTGAGTGAGGGTTCACTGTCGGAGTGTGTGAGGGAGTCAATGTGGGAGTGAGTGAGGGATCCCTCTCGGAGTGTGAGGGTCTCACTGTCGAAGTGAGTGAGGGTTCATTGTCGGAGTGAGTGAGGGTTCACTCTCGGAGTGAGTGAGGGATTCGCTATTGGAATGAGGGTTCCCTGTCGCAGTGAGTGAGGGTTCACTCTTGGACTGAGTGACACACTTGCTGTTGGAGTGAGTGAGAGTTCACTGTCGGAGTGAGTTCGGGAGTCAATATCGGAGTGAGTGGGGGTTCACATTTGGAGTGAGTGAGGTTTCACTATCGGAGTGAGTGAGGGTTCACTGTTGGAGTGAGTGAGGGACTTGCTGTCGGAGTGTCACTCTCGGTCGGAGTGAGTGAGGGTTCACTGTCGGATGACAGAGGGTTGACTCTCGGAGTGAGTGAGCTTTCACTATTGGAGTGAGTGAGGGTTCACAGTTGGATTGAGTGAGGGTTCACTGTCGGAGTGAGTGAGGGACTCACTGTCGGAGTGATTGAGGGTTCACTCTCAGCGTGAGTGAGGGACTCGCTGTTGGAATGAGGGTTCATTGTCGGAGTGAGTGAGGGTTCACTGTCGGTGTGAGTGAGGTTTAACTATCGGAGTGAGTGAGGTTTCACTATCGGAGTGAGTGAGGGTTCACAGTTGGAGTGAGTGAGGGACTCACTTTCGGACTGACTGAGGGTTCACTTTCGGAGCAAGTGTGGGATTCGCTGTCGGAGTGAGTGAGGGTTCACTTTCGGAGTGAGTGAGGGTTCACTATCGGAGTGAATGACGCACTCACTTTCGGAGTGAGTGAGGGTTCTCTGTCGGAGTGAGTGAGGAACTTGCTGTTGGATTGAGTGAGGGACTCACTGTCGGAGTGAGTGAGGGTTCACTCTTGGAGTGAATGACGCACTCACTTTCGGAGTGAGTGAGGGTTCTCTGTCGGAGTGAGTGAGGAACTTGCTGTCGGAGTGAGTGAGGGACTCACTGTTGGAGTGTGTGAGGGACTCAATGTGGCAGTGAGTGAGGGATCCCTCTCGGATTGTGAGGGTCTCACTGTCGGAGTGTATGAGGGTTCACTGTCGGAGTGAATGAGGGACTCGCTGTCGGAGTGAGTGAGGGTTCACTGTCGAAGTGAGTGAGGGACTCACTGTCAGAGTGAGTGAGGGTTCACTGTCGGAGTGAGTGAGGGTTCATTGTCGGAGTGAGTGAGGGTCTCACTGTCGGAGTGAGTGAGGGTTCACTGTCGGAGTGAGTGAGGGTTCACTGTCGGAGTGAGTGTGGGTCTCACTGTCGAAGTGAGTGAGGGTTCTTTGTCGGAGTGAGTGAGGGTTCACACTCGGAGTGAGTGAGGGATTCGCTGTTGGAATGAGGGTTCCCTGTCGCAGTGAGTGAGGGTTCACTCTTGGAGTGAGTGACACACTTGCTGTCGGAGTGAGTGAGAGTTCACATTTGGAGTGAGTGAGGGTTCAGTTTTGGAGTGAGTGTGGGTTCACTTTGGCCTGAGTGAGGCACTCATTGTCCCAGTGTCACTCACTGTCGGAGTGAGTGAGGTTTCACTATCGGAGTGAGTGAGGGTCCACTGTTGGAGTGAGTGAGGGACTTGCTGTCGGAGTGTCACTCTCGGTCGGAGTGAGTGAGGGTTCACTGTCGGATGATAGAGGGTTGACTCTCGGAGTGAGTGAGCTTTCACTGTCGGAGTGAGTGAGGGACTCACTGTCGGAGTGATTGAGGGTTCACTCTCGGATTGAGTGAGTGACGCACTCGCTGTCGGAGTGAGTGAGGGTTCACTGTCGGAGTGAGATCGGGACTCAGTGTCGGAGTGAGGAGGGTTCACTGTTGGAGTGAATGAGGGTTGGCTCTCGGAGTGAGTGAGCTTTCATTGTCGGCGTGAGTGAGGGACTCACTGTCGGAGTGATTGAGGGTTCACTCTCGGAGTGAGTGAGGGATTCGTTGTTGGAATGAGGGTTCATTGTCGGAGGGAGTGAGGGTTCACTGTCGGAGTGAGTGACGCACTCGCTGTCGGAGTGAGTGAGGGTTCACTGTCGGAGTGAGTTAGGGACTCACTGTCAGAGTGAGTGAGGGTTCACAGTTGGAGTGAGTGAGGGACTCACTGTCGGACTGACTGAGGGTTCACTCTCGGAGCAAGTGTGGGATTCGCTGTCGGAGTGAGTGTGGGTTCAATGTTGGAGTGAGTGAGGGTTCACTGTCGGTGTGAGTGAGGTTTCACTATCGGAGTGAGTGAGGGACTCACTGTCGGAGTGAGTGAGGGTCACAGTCGGAGTGAGTGAGGGTTGACTGTTGGAGTGAGTGAGGGTTCACTGTCGTGAGTGAGGGTTCACTGTCAGAGTCAGTGAGGGTTCACTGTCGGAGTGAGTGAGGGACTCACTGTCGGAGTGAGTGAGGGTCTCACTGTCGGAGTGTGTGAGGGAGTCAATGTGGGAGTGAGTGATGGATCCCTCTCGGAATGAGTGAGGTTTTACTATCGGTGTGGGTGAGGGTTCGCTGCCGGAGTGAATGAGGGACTTGCTATTTGAGTGAGTGAGGGACTCACTGTCAGAGTGAGTGAGGGTTCACTGTCGGAGTGAGTGAGGGTTCATTGTCGGAGTGAGTGAGGGTCTCACTGTTGGAGTGTGTGAGGGAGTCAATGTGGGAGTGAGTGAGGGATCCCTTTCAGAGTGTGAGGGTTCACTGTCGGAGTGCGTGTGGGACTCGCTGTCGGAGTGAGTGAGCGTTCACTGTCAGAGTGAGTCAGGGACTCGCTGTCGGAGTGAATCAGGGATTCGCTGTTGGAGTGAGTGAGGGTTCACTGTCAGAGTGAGTGAGGGACTCGCTGTCGGAGTGAGTGTGGTTTCACTGTTGGAGTAAATGAGAGACTCACGGTCGGAGTGTCACTCTCTGTCGGAGTGAGTGAGGGTTCACAGTTGGATTGAGTGAGAGTTCACTGTCGGAGTGAGTGAGGGTTCACTCTTGGAGTGAATGACGCACTCACTTTCGGAGTGAGTGAGGGTTCTCTGTCGGAGTGAGTGAGGAACTTGCTGTCGGATTGAGTGATGGTTCACTGTTGGAGTGTGTGAGGGACTCAATGTGGCAGTGAGTGAGGGATCCCTCTCGGAGTGTGAGGGTCTCACTGTCGGAGTGTGTGAGGGTTCACTGTCGGAGTGAATGAGGGACTCGCTGTCGGAGTGAGTGAGGGTTCACTGTCGGAGTGTGTGAGGGAGTCAATGTGGGAGTGAGTGAGGGATCCCTCTCGGAGTGTGAGGGTCTCACTGTCGAAGTGAGTGAGGGTTCATTGTCGGAGTGAGTGAGGGTTCACTCTCGGAGTGAGTGAGGGATTCGCTATTGGAATGAGGGTTCCCTGTCGCAGTGAGTGAGGGTTCACTCTTGGACTGAGTGACACACTTGCTGTTGGAGTGAGTGAGAGTTCACTGTCGGAGTGAGTTCGGGAGTCAATATCGGAGTGAGTGGGGGTTCACATTTGGAGTGAGTGAGGTTTCACTATCGGAGTGAGTGAGGGTTCACTGTTGGAGTGAGTGAGGGACTTGCTGTCGGAGTGTCACTCTCGGTCGGAGTGAGTGAGGGTTCACTGTCGGATGACAGAGGGTTGACTCTCGGAGTGAGTGAGCTTTCACTATTGGAGTGAGTGAGGGTTCACAGTTGGATTGAGTGAGGGTTCACTGTCGGAGTGAGTGAGGGACTCACTGTCGGAGTGATTGAGGGTTCACTCTCAGCGTGAGTGAGGGACTCGCTGTTGGAATGAGGGTTCATTGTCGGAGTGAGTGAGGGTTCACTGTCGGTGTGAGTGAGGTTTAACTATCGGAGTGAGTGAGGTTTCACTATCGGAGTGAGTGAGGGTTCACAGTTGGAGTGAGTGAGGGACTCACTTTCGGACTGACTGAGGGTTCACTTTCGGAGCAAGTGTGGGATTCGCTGTCGGAGTGAGTGAGGGTTCACTTTCGGAGTGAGTGAGGGTTCACTATCGGAGTGAATGACGCACTCACTTTCGGAGTGAGTGAGGGTTCTCTGTCGGAGTGAGTGAGGAACTTGCTGTTGGATTGAGTGAGGGACTCACTGTCGGAGTGAGTGAGGGTTCACTCTTGGAGTGAATGACGCACTCACTTTCGGAGTGAGTGAGGGTTCTCTGTCGGAGTGAGTGAGGAACTTGCTGTCGGAGTGAGTGAGGGACTCACTGTTGGAGTGTGTGAGGGACTCAATGTGGCAGTGAGTGAGGGATCCCTCTCGGATTGTGAGGGTCTCACTGTCGGAGTGTATGAGGGTTCACTGTCGGAGTGAATGAGGGACTCGCTGTCGGAGTGAGTGAGGGTTCACTGTCGAAGTGAGTGAGGGACTCACTGTCAGAGTGAGTGAGGGTTCACTGTCGGAGTGAGTGAGGGTTCATTGTCGGAGTGAGTGAGGGTCTCACTGTCGGAGTGAGTGAGGGTTCACTGTCGGAGTGAGTGAGGGTTCACTGTCGGAGTGAGTGTGGGTCTCACTGTCGAAGTGAGTGAGGGTTCTTTGTCGGAGTGAGTGAGGGTTCACACTCGGAGTGAGTGAGGGATTCGCTGTTGGAATGAGGGTTCCCTGTCGCAGTGAGTGAGGGTTCACTCTTGGAGTGAGTGACACACTTGCTGTCGGAGTGAGTGAGAGTTCACATTTGGAGTGAGTGAGGGTTCAGTTTTGGAGTGAGTGTGGGTTCACTTTGGCCTGAGTGAGGCACTCATTGTCCCAGTGTCACTCACTGTCGGAGTGAGTGAGGTTTCACTATCGGAGTGAGTGAGGGTCCACTGTTGGAGTGAGTGAGGGACTTGCTGTCGGAGTGTCACTCTCGGTCGGAGTGAGTGAGGGTTCACTGTCGGATGATAGAGGGTTGACTCTCGGAGTGAGTGAGCTTTCACTGTCAGAGTGAGTGAGGGACTCACTGTCGGAGTGATTGAGGGTTCACTCTCGGATTGAGTGAGTGACGCACTCGCTGTCGGAGTGAGTGAGGGTTCACTGTCGGAGTGAGATCGGGACTCAGTGTCGGAGTGAGGAGGGTTCACTGTTGGAGTGAATGAGGGTTGGCTCTCGGAGTGAGTGAGCTTTCATTGTCGGCGTGAGTGAGGGACTCACTGTCGGAGTGATTGAGGGTTCACTCTCGGAGTGAGTGAGGGATTCGTTGTTGGAATGAGGGTTCATTGTCGGAGGGAGTGAGGGTTCACTGTCGGAGTGAGTGATGCACTCGCTGTCGGAGTGAGTGAGGGTTCACTGTCGGAGTGAGTTAGGGACTCACTGTCAGAGTGAGTGAGGGTTCACAGTTGGAGTGAGTGAGGGACTCACTGTCGGACTGACTGAGGGTTCACTCTCGGAGCAAGTGTGGGATTCGCTGTCGGAGTGAGTGTGGGTTCAATGTTGGAGTGAGTGAGGGTTCACTGTCGGTGTGAGTGAGGTTTCACTATCGGAGTGAGTGAGGGACTCACTGTCGGAGTGAGTGAGGGTCACAGTCGGAGTGAGTGAGGGTTGACTGTTGGAGTGAGTGAGGGTTCACTGTCGTGAGTGAGGGTTCACTGTCAGAGTCAGTGAGGGTTCACTGTCGGAGTGAGTGAGGGACTCACTGTCGGAGTGAGTGAGGGTCTCACTGTCGGAGTGTGTGAGGGAGTCAATGTGGGAGTGAGTGATGGATCCCTCTCGGAATGAGTGAGGTTTTACTATCGGTGTGGGTGAGGGTTCGCTGCCGGAGTGAATGAGGGACTTGCTATTTGAGTGAGTGAGGGACTCACTGTCAGAGTGAGTGAGGGTTCACTGTCGGAGTGAGTGAGGGTTCATTGTCGGAGTGAGTGAGGGTCTCACTGTTGGAGTGTGTGAGGGAGTCAATGTGGGAGTGAGTGAGGGATCCCTTTCAGAGTGTGAGGGTTCACTGTCGGAGTGCGTGTGGGACTCGCTGTCGGAGTGAGTGAGCGTTCACTGTCAGAGTGAGTCAGGGACTCGCTGTCGGAGTGAATCAGGGATTCGCTGTTGGAGTGAGTGAGGGTTCACTGTCAGAGTGAGTGAGGGACTCGCTGTCGGAGTGAGTGTGGTTTCACTGTTGGAGTAAATGAGAGACTCACGGTCGGAGTGTCACTCTCTGTCGGAGTGAGTGAGGGTTCACAGTTGGATTGAGTGAGAGTTCACTGTCGGAGTGAGTGAGGGTTCACTCTTGGAGTGAATGACGCACTCACTTTCGGAGTGAGTGAGGGTTCTCTGTCGGAGTGAGTGAGGAACTTGCTGTCGGATTGAGTGATGGTTCACTGTTGGAGTGTGTGAGGGACTCAATGTGGCAGTGAGTGAGGGATCCCTCTCGGAGTGTGAGGGTCTCACTGTCGGAGTGTGTGAGGGTTCACTGTCGGAGTGAATGAGGGACTCGCTGTCGGAGTGAGTGAGGGTTCACTGTCGGAGTGTGTGAGGGAGTCAATGTGGGAGTGAGTGAGGGATCCCTCTCGGAGTGTGAGGGTCTCACTGTCGAAGTGAGTGAGGGTTCATTGTCGGAGTGAGTGAGGGTTCACTCTCGGAGTGAGTGAGGGATTCGCTATTGGAATGAGGGTTCCCTGTCGCAGTGAGTGAGGGTTCACTCTTGGACTGAGTGACACACTTGCTGTTGGAGTGAGTGAGAGTTCACTGTCGGAGTGAGTTCGGGAGTCAATATCGGAGTGAGTGGGGGTTCACATTTGGAGTGAGTGAGGTTTCACTATCGGAGTGAGTGAGGGTTCACTGTTGGAGTGAGTGAGGGACTTGCTGTCGGAGTGTCACTCTCGGTCGGAGTGAGTGAGGGTTCACTGTCGGATGACAGAGGGTTGACTCTCGGAGTGAGTGAGCTTTCACTATTGGAGTGAGTGAGGGTTCACAGTTGGATTGAGTGAGGGTTCACTGTCGGAGTGAGTGAGGGACTCACTGTCGGAGTGATTGAGGGTTCACTCTCAGCGTGAGTGAGGGACTCGCTGTTGGAATGAGGGTTCATTGTCGGAGTGAGTGAGGGTTCACTGTCGGTGTGAGTGAGGTTTAACTATCGGAGTGAGTGAGGTTTCACTATCGGAGTGAGTGAGGGTTCACAGTTGGAGTGAGTGAGGGACTCACTTTCGGACTGACTGAGGGTTCACTTTCGGAGCAAGTGTGGGATTCGCTGTCGGAGTGAGTGAGGGTTCACTTTCGGAGTGAGTGAGGGTTCACTATCGGAGTGAATGACGCACTCACTTTCGGAGTGAGTGAGGGTTCTCTGTCGGAGTGAGTGAGGAACTTGCTGTTGGATTGAGTGAGGGACTCACTGTCGGAGTGAGTGAGGGTTCACTCTTGGAGTGAATGACGCACTCACTTTCGGAGTGAGTGAGGGTTCTCTGTCGGAGTGAGTGAGGAACTTGCTGTCGGAGTGAGTGAGGGACTCACTGTTGGAGTGTGTGAGGGACTCAATGTGGCAGTGAGTGAGGGATCCCTCTCGGATTGTGAGGGTCTCACTGTCGGAGTGTATGAGGGTTCACTGTCGGAGTGAATGAGGGACTCGCTGTCGGAGTGAGTGAGGGTTCACTGTCGAAGTGAGTGAGGGACTCACTGTCAGAGTGAGTGAGGGTTCACTGTCGGAGTGAGTGAGGGTTCATTGTCGGAGTGAGTGAGGGTCTCACTGTCGGAGTGAGTGAGGGTTCACTGTCGGAGTGAGTGAGGGTTCACTGTCGGAGTGAGTGTGGGTCTCACTGTCGAAGTGAGTGAGGGTTCTTTGTCGGAGTGAGTGAGGGTTCACACTCGGAGTGAGTGAGGGATTCGCTGTTGGAATGAGGGTTCCCTGTCGCAGTGAGTGAGGGTTCACTCTTGGAGTGAGTGACACACTTGCTGTCGGAGTGAGTGAGAGTTCACATTTGGAGTGAGTGAGGGTTCAGTTTTGGAGTGAGTGTGGGTTCACTTTGGCCTGAGTGAGGCACTCATTGTCCCAGTGTCACTCACTGTCGGAGTGAGTGAGGTTTCACTATCGGAGTGAGTGAGGGTCCACTGTTGGAGTGAGTGAGGGACTTGCTGTCGGAGTGTCACTCTCGGTCGGAGTGAGTGAGGGTTCACTGTCGGATGATAGAGGGTTGACTCTCGGAGTGAGTGAGCTTTCACTGTCGGAGTGAGTGAGGGACTCACTGTCGGAGTGATTGAGGGTTCACTCTCGGATTGAGTGAGTGACGCACTCGCTGTCGGAGTGAGTGAGGGTTCACTGTCGGAGTGAGATCGGGACTCAGTGTCGGAGTGAGGAGGGTTCACTGTTGGAGTGAATGAGGGTTGGCTCTCGGAGTGAGTGAGCTTTCATTGTCGGCGTGAGTGAGGGACTCACTGTCGGAGTGATTGAGGGTTCACTCTCGGAGTGAGTGAGGGATTCGTTGTTGGAATGAGGGTTCATTGTCGGAGGGAGTGAGGGTTCACTGTCGGAGTGAGTGACGCACTCGCTGTCGGAGTGAGTGAGGGTTCACTGTCGGAGTGAGTTAGGGACTCACTGTCAGAGTGAGTGAGGGTTCACAGTTGGAGTGAGTGAGGGACTCACTGTCGGACTGACTGAGGGTTCACTCTCGGAGCAAGTGTGGGATTCGCTGTCGGAGTGAGTGTGGGTTCAATGTTGGAGTGAGTGAGGGTTCACTGTCGGTGTGAGTGAGGTTTCACTATCGGAGTGAGTGAGGGACTCACTGTCGGAGTGAGTGAGGGTCACAGTCGGAGTGAGTGAGGGTTGACTGTTGGAGTGAGTGAGGGTTCACTGTCGTGAGTGAGGGTTCACTGTCAGAGTCAGTGAGGGTTCACTGTCGGAGTGAGTGAGGGACTCACTGTCGGAGTGAGTGAGGGTCTCACTGTCGGAGTGTGTGAGGGAGTCAATGTGGGAGTGAGTGATGGATCCCTCTCGGAATGAGTGAGGTTTTACTATCGGTGTGGGTGAGGGTTCGCTGCCGGAGTGAATGAGGGACTTGCTATTTGAGTGAGTGAGGGACTCACTGTCAGAGTGAGTGAGGGTTCACTGTCGGAGTGAGTGAGGGTTCATTGTCGGAGTGAGTGAGGGTCTCACTGTTGGAGTGTGTGAGGGAGTCAATGTGGGAGTGAGTGAGGGATCCCTTTCAGAGTGTGAGGGTTCACTGTCGGAGTGCGTGTGGGACTCGCTGTCGGAGTGAGTGAGCGTTCACTGTCAGAGTGAGTCAGGGACTCGCTGTCGGAGTGAATCAGGGATTCGCTGTTGGAGTGAGTGAGGGTTCACTGTCAGAGTGAGTGAGGGACTCGCTGTCGGAGTGAGTGTGGTTTCACTGTTGGAGTAAATGAGAGACTCACGGTCGGAGTGTCACTCTCTGTCGGAGTGAGTGAGGGTTCACAGTTGGATTGAGTGAGAGTTCACTGTCGGAGTGAGTGAGGGTTCACTCTTGGAGTGAATGACGCACTCACTTTCGGAGTGAGTGAGGGTTCTCTGTCGGAGTGAGTGAGGAACTTGCTGTCGGATTGAGTGATGGTTCACTGTTGGAGTGTGTGAGGGACTCAATGTGGCAGTGAGTGAGGGATCCCTCTCGGAGTGTGAGGGTCTCACTGTCGGAGTGTGTGAGGGTTCACTGTCGGAGTGAATGAGGGACTCGCTGTCGGAGTGAGTGAGGGTTCACTGTCGGAGTGTGTGAGGGAGTCAATGTGGGAGTGAGTGAGGGATCCCTCTCGGAGTGTGAGGGTCTCACTGTCGAAGTGAGTGAGGGTTCATTGTCGGAGTGAGTGAGGGTTCACTCTCGGAGTGAGTGAGGGATTCGCTATTGGAATGAGGGTTCCCTGTCGCAGTGAGTGAGGGTTCACTCTTGGACTGAGTGACACACTTGCTGTTGGAGTGAGTGAGAGTTCACTGTCGGAGTGAGTTCGGGAGTCAATATCGGAGTGAGTGGGGGTTCACATTTGGAGTGAGTGAGGTTTCACTATCGGAGTGAGTGAGGGTTCACTGTTGGAGTGAGTGAGGGACTTGCTGTCGGAGTGTCACTCTCGGTCGGAGTGAGTGAGGGTTCACTGTCGGATGACAGAGGGTTGACTCTCGGAGTGAGTGAGCTTTCACTATTGGAGTGAGTGAGGGTTCACAGTTGGATTGAGTGAGGGTTCACTGTCGGAGTGAGTGAGGGACTCACTGTCGGAGTGATTGAGGGTTCACTCTCAGCGTGAGTGAGGGACTCGCTGTTGGAATGAGGGTTCATTGTCGGAGTGAGTGAGGGTTCACTGTCGGTGTGAGTGAGGTTTAACTATCGGAGTGAGTGAGGTTTCACTATCGGAGTGAGTGAGGGTTCACAGTTGGAGTGAGTGAGGGACTCACTTTCGGACTGACTGAGGGTTCACTTTCGGAGCAAGTGTGGGATTCGCTGTCGGAGTGAGTGAGGGTTCACTTTCGGAGTGAGTGAGGGTTCACTATCGGAGTGAATGACGCACTCACTTTCGGAGTGAGTGAGGGTTCTCTGTCGGAGTGAGTGAGGAACTTGCTGTTGGATTGAGTGAGGGACTCACTGTCGGAGTGAGTGAGGGTTCACTCTTGGAGTGAATGACGCACTCACTTTCGGAGTGAGTGAGGGTTCTCTGTCGGAGTGAGTGAGGAACTTGCTGTCGGAGTGAGTGAGGGACTCACTGTTGGAGTGTGTGAGGGACTCAATGTGGCAGTGAGTGAGGGATCCCTCTCGGATTGTGAGGGTCTCACTGTCGGAGTGTATGAGGGTTCACTGTCGGAGTGAATGAGGGACTCGCTGTCGGAGTGAGTGAGGGTTCACTGTCGAAGTGAGTGAGGGACTCACTGTCAGAGTGAGTGAGGGTTCACTGTCGGAGTGAGTGAGGGTTCATTGTCGGAGTGAGTGAGGGTCTCACTGTCGGAGTGAGTGAGGGTTCACTGTCGGAGTGAGTGAGGGTTCACTGTCGGAGTGAGTGTGGGTCTCACTGTCGAAGTGAGTGAGGGTTCTTTGTCGGAGTGAGTGAGGGTTCACACTCGGAGTGAGTGAGGGATTCGCTGTTGGAATGAGGGTTCCCTGTCGCAGTGAGTGAGGGTTCACTCTTGGAGTGAGTGACACACTTGCTGTCGGAGTGAGTGAGAGTTCACATTTGGAGTGAGTGAGGGTTCAGTTTTGGAGTGAGTGTGGGTTCACTTTGGCCTGAGTGAGGCACTCATTGTCCCAGTGTCACTCACTGTCGGAGTGAGTGAGGTTTCACTATCGGAGTGAGTGAGGGTCCACTGTTGGAGTGAGTGAGGGACTTGCTGTCGGAGTGTCACTCTCGGTCGGAGTGAGTGAGGGTTCACTGTCGGATGATAGAGGGTTGACTCTCGGAGTGAGTGAGCTTTCACTGTCGGAGTGAGTGAGGGACTCACTGTCGGAGTGATTGAGGGTTCACTCTCGGATTGAGTGAGTGACGCACTCGCTGTCGGAGTGAGTGAGGGTTCACTGTCGGAGTGAGATCGGGACTCAGTGTCGGAGTGAGGAGGGTTCACTGTTGGAGTGAATGAGGGTTGGCTCTCGGAGTGAGTGAGCTTTCATTGTCGGCGTGAGTGAGGGACTCACTGTCGGAGTGATTGAGGGTTCACTCTCGGAGTGAGTGAGGGATTCGTTGTTGGAATGAGGGTTCATTGTCGGAGGGAGTGAGGGTTCACTGTCGGAGTGAGTGACGCACTCGCTGTCGGAGTGAGTGAGGGTTCACTGTCGGAGTGAGTTAGGGACTCACTGTCAGAGTGAGTGAGGGTTCACAGTTGGAGTGAGTGAGGGACTCACTGTCGGACTGACTGAGGGTTCACTCTCGGAGCAAGTGTGGGATTCGCTGTCGGAGTGAGTGTGGGTTCAATGTTGGAGTGAGTGAGGGTTCACTGTCGGTGTGAGTGAGGTTTCACTATCGGAGTGAGTGAGGGACTCACTGTCGGAGTGAGTGAGGGTCACAGTCGGAGTGAGTGAGGGTTGACTGTTGGAGTGAGTGAGGGTTCACTGTCGTGAGTGAGGGTTCACTGTCAGAGTCAGTGAGGGTTCACTCTCGGAGTTAGTGAGGGTTCACTGTCGGAGTGAGTGAGGGACTCACTGTCGGAGTGAGTGAGGGTCTCACTGTCGGAGTGTGTGAGGGAGTCAATGTGGGAGTGAGTGATGGATCCCTCTCGGAATGAGTGAGGTTTTACTATCGGTGTGGGTGAGGGTTCGCTGCCGGAGTGAATGAGGGACTTGCTATTTGAGTGAGTGAGGGACTCACTGTCAGAGTGAGTGAGGGTTCACTGTCGGAGTGAGTGAGGGTTCATTGTCGGAGTGAGTGAGGGTCTCACTGTTGGAGTGTGTGAGGGAGTCAATGTGGGAGTGAGTGAGGGATCCCTTTCAGAGTGTGAGGGTTCACTGTCGGAGTGCGTGTGGGACTCGCTGTCGGAGTGAGTGAGCGTTCACTGTCAGAGTGAGTCAGGGACTCGCTGTCGGAGTGAATCAGGGATTCGCTGTTGGAGTGAGTGAGGGTTCACTGTCAGAGTGAGTGAGGGACTCGCTGTCGGAGTGAGTGTGGTTTCACTGTTGGAGTAAATGAGAGACTCACGGTCGGAGTGTCACTCTCTGTCGGAGTGAGTGAGGGTTCACAGTTGGATTGAGTGAGAGTTCACTGTCGGAGTGAGTGAGGGTTCACTCTTGGAGTGAATGACGCACTCACTTTCGGAGTGAGTGAGGGTTCTCTGTCGGAGTGAGTGAGGAACTTGCTGTCGGATTGAGTGATGGTTCACTGTTGGAGTGTGTGAGGGACTCAATGTGGCAGTGAGTGAGGGATCCCTCTCGGAGTGTGAGGGTCTCACTGTCGGAGTGTGTGAGGGTTCACTGTCGGAGTGAATGAGGGACTCGCTGTCGGAGTGAGTGAGGGTTCACTGTCGGAGTGTGTGAGGGAGTCAATGTGGGAGTGAGTGAGGGATCCCTCTCGGAGTGTGAGGGTCTCACTGTCGAAGTGAGTGAGGGTTCATTGTCGGAGTGAGTGAGGGTTCACTCTCGGAGTGAGTGAGGGATTCGCTATTGGAATGAGGGTTCCCTGTCGCAGTGAGTGAGGGTTCACTCTTGGACTGAGTGACACACTTGCTGTTGGAGTGAGTGAGAGTTCACTGTCGGAGTGAGTTCGGGAGTCAATATCGGAGTGAGTGGGGGTTCACATTTGGAGTGAGTGAGGTTTCACTATCGGAGTGAGTGAGGGTTCACTGTTGGAGTGAGTGAGGGACTTGCTGTCGGAGTGTCACTCTCGGTCGGAGTGAGTGAGGGTTCACTGTCGGATGACAGAGGGTTGACTCTCGGAGTGAGTGAGCTTTCACTATTGGAGTGAGTGAGGGTTCACAGTTGGATTGAGTGAGGGTTCACTGTCGGAGTGAGTGAGGGACTCACTGTCGGAGTGATTGAGGGTTCACTCTCAGCGTGAGTGAGGGACTCGCTGTTGGAATGAGGGTTCATTGTCGGAGTGAGTGAGGGTTCACTGTCGGTGTGAGTGAGGTTTAACTATCGGAGTGAGTGAGGTTTCACTATCGGAGTGAGTGAGGGTTCACAGTTGGAGTGAGTGAGGGACTCACTTTCGGACTGACTGAGGGTTCACTTTCGGAGCAAGTGTGGGATTCGCTGTCGGAGTGAGTGAGGGTTCACTTTCGGAGTGAGTGAGGGTTCACTATCGGAGTGAATGACGCACTCACTTTCGGAGTGAGTGAGGGTTCTCTGTCAGAGTGAGTGAGGAACTTGCTGTTGGATTGAGTGAGGGACTCACTGTCGGAGTGAGTGAGGGTTCACTCTTGGAGTGAATGACGCACTCACTTTCGGAGTGAGTGAGGGTTCTCTGTCGGAGTGAGTGAGGAACTTGCTGTCGGAGTGAGTGAGGGACTCACTGTTGGAGTGTGTGAGGGACTCAATGTGGCAGTGAGTGAGGGATCCCTCTCGGATTGTGAGGGTCTCACTGTCGGAGTGTATGAGGGTTCACTGTCGGAGTGAATGAGGGACTCGCTGTCGGAGTGAGTGAGGGTTCACTGTCGAAGTGAGTGAGGGACTCACTGTCAGAGTGAGTGAGGGTTCACTGTCGGAGTGAGTGAGGGTTCATTGTCGGAGTGAGTGAGGGTCTCACTGTTGGAGTGTGTGAGGGAGTCAATGTGGGAGTGAGTGAGGGATCCCTCTCGGAGTGTGAGGGTCTCACTGTCGGAGTGAGTGAGGGTTCACTGTCGGAGTGAGTGAGGGTTCACTGTCGGAGTGAGTGTGGGTCTCACTGTCGAAGTGAGTGAGGGTTCTTTGTCGGAGTGAGTGAGGGTTCACACTCGGAGTGAGTGAGGGATTCGCTGTTGGAATGAGGGTTCCCTGTCGCAGTGAGTGAGGGTTCACTCTTGGAGTGAGTGACACACTTGCTGTCGGAGTGAGTGAGAGTTCACATTTGGAGTGAGTGAGGGTTCAGTTTTGGAGTGAGAGTGGGTTCACTTTGGCCTGAGTGAGGCACTCATTGTCCCAGTGTCACTCACTGTCGGAGTGAGTGAGGTTTCACTATCGGAGTGAGTGAGGGTCCACTGTTGGAGTGAGTGAGGGACTTGCTGTCGGAGTGTCACTCTCGGTCGGAGTGAGTGAGGGTTCACTGTCGGATGATAGAGGGTTGACTCTCGGAGTGAGTGAGCTTTCACTGTCGGAGTGAGTGAGGGACTCACTGTCGGAGTGATTGAGGGTTCACTCTCGGATTGAGTGAGTGACGCACTCGCTGTCGGAGTGAGTGAGGGTTCACTGTCGGAGTGAGATCGGGACTCAGTGTCGGAGTGAGGAGGGTTCACTGTTGGAGTGAATGAGGGTTGGCTCTCGGAGTGAGTGAGCTTTCATTGTCGGCGTGAGTGAGGGACTCACTGTCGGAGTGATTGAGGGTTCACTCTCGGAGTGAGTGAGGGATTCGTTGTTGGAATGAGGGTTCATTGTCGGAGGGAGTGAGGGTTCACTGTCGGAGTGAGTGACGCACTCGCTGTCGGAGTGAGTGAGGGTTCACTGTCGGAGTGAGTTAGGGACTCACTGTCAGAGTGAGTGAGGGTTCACAGTTGGAGTGAGTGAGGGACTCACTGTCGGACTGACTGAGGGTTCACTCTCGGAGCAAGTGTGGGATTCGCTGTCGGAGTGAGTGTGGGTTCAATGTTGGAGTGAGTGAGGGTTCACTGTCGGTGTGAGTGAGGTTTCACTATCGGAGTGAGTGAGGGACTCACTGTCGGAGTGAGTGAGGGTCACAGTCGGAGTGAGTGAGGGTTGACTGTTGGAGTGTCACTCTCGGTCGGAGTGAGTGAGGGATCACTGTCGGATGATAGAGGGTTGACTCTCGGAGTGAGTGAGGGACTCACTGTTGGAGTGCGTGAGGGACTCAGTGTCGGAGTGTCACTCACTGTCGGAGTGAGTGAGGGTTCACTATCGGAGTGAGTGAGGGTTCAAATTTGGAGTGAGTGAGGGTTCACTTTCGGAGTGAGTGAGGGTTCACTGTTGGTGTGAGTGAAGCACTCATTGTCCCAGTGTCACTCACTGTTGGAGTGAGTGAGGGACTTGCTGTCGGAGTGAATGAGGGACTCATGGTCGGAGTGTCACTCTCGGTCGGAGTGAGTGAGGGTTCACTGTCGGATGATAGAGGGTTGACTCTCGCAGTGAGTGATCTTTCACTATCGGAGTGAGTGAGGGTTCACAGTTGGAGTGAGTGAGGGTTCACTGTCGGAGTGAGTGAGGGTTCACAGTTGGAGTGAGTGAGGGTTCACTGTCGGAGTGAGTGAGGGACTCACTGTCGGACTGACTGAGGGTTCACTCTCGGAGCCAGTGTGGGATTCGCTGTCGGAGTGAGTGAGGGTTCACTGTTGGAGTGAGTGAGGTTTCACTATCGGAGTGAGTGAGGGTTCACAGTTGGATTGAGTGAGGGTTCACTGTCAGAGTGAGTGAGGGATTCATTGTCAGAGTGAGTGAGGGACTCACTTTCGGAGTGAGTGAGGGACTCCTTGTCGGAGTGATTGAGTACACTCTCGGAGTGAGTGAGGGATTCGCTGTTGGAGTGAGTCAGGGACTCACTGTCGGAGTGAGTGAGGGATTCGCTGTTGGAATGAGGGTTCTCTGTCGTAGTGAGTGAGGGTTCACTCTCGGAGTGAGTGACGCACTCGCTGTCGGAGTGAGTTCGGGACTCAGTGTCGGAGTGAGTGATTGTTCACAGTTGGAGTGAGTGAGGTACTCATTTTCGGAGTGACTGAGGGTTCACTTTCGGAGCAAGTGTGGGATTCGCTGCCGGAGTGAGTGTGGGTTCACAGTTGGAGTGAGTGAGGGCTCACTCTCTGTGTGAGTGAGGTTTCACTATAGGAGTGAGTGAGGGTTCACTTTCGGAGTGAGTGAGGGTTCACTTTTGGAGTGAGTGAGGGTTCACTGTTGGTGTGAGTGAGGCACTCACTGTCCCAGTGTCACTCACTGTCGGAGTGAATGAGGGACTCACGGTCGGAGTGTCACTCTTGGTCGGTGTGAGTGAGGGTTCACTGTCGGATGATTGAGGGTTGACTCTCGGAGTGAGTGAGCTCTCACTATCGGAGTGAGTGAGGTCTCACTGTCGGAGTGAGTGTGGGTTCACAGTTGGATTGAGTGAGGGTTCACTGTCGGAGTGAGTGAGGGTTCACAGTTGGATTGAGTGAGGGTTCACAGTTGGAGTGTGTGAGGGACTCACTGTCGGAGTGAGTGAGGGTTCACTGTCGAAGTGAGTGAGGGTTCACTGTCGGAGTGCGTGAGGGACTCACTGTCAAAGTGAGTGAGTGTTCACTCTCGGAGTTAGTGACGCACTCGCTGTCGGATTGAGTGAGGGTTCACTCTCGGAGTGTCACTCACTGTTGGAGTGTCACTCACTGTCGGAGTGAATGAGGGTTCACTTTCGGAGTGATTGAGGGTTCACTCTCGGAGCAAGTGTGGGATTCGCTGTTGGAGTGAGTGAGGGTTCACTGTCGGAGTGAGTTAGGGGCTCACTGTCGGAGTGAGTGAGGGTTCACTGTCGGAGTGAGTGAGGGACTCACTGTCGGAGTGAATAAGGGTTCACTGTCGGAGTGAGTGAGGGACTCGCTGTTGGAGTGAGTCAGGGATGCACTGTCGGAGTGAGTGTGGGTTCGCTATCGGAGTGAGCAAGGGTCTCGCTGTCGGAGTGAGTGAGGGTTCACTGTCAGAGTGAGTGAGGGACTCAGTGTCGGGCTGACTGAGGGTTCACACTCGGAGGGAGTGAGGGATTCGCTGTTGAAGTGAGGGTTCATTGTCGGAGTGAGTGAGGCACTCGCTCTTGTAGTGTGTGAGGGTTCACTGTCGCAGTGAGTGAGGGTTCACTCGGAGTGAGTGCGGGTGCACTGTCGGAGTGAGTGTGGGTTCACTTTCGGAGGGAGTGAGGGTTCACTTTCGGAGTGAGTGAGGGTTCACTATCGGAGTGAGTGAGGATTCACAGTTGGATTGAGTGAGGGTTCACTGTCGGTGTGAGTGAGGGCTCACTGTCGGAGTGTCATTCACTGTCGGAGTGAATGAGGGTTCACTTTCGGAGTGAGTTAGGGTTCACTTTCGGAGTGAGTGAGGGACTCATTGTCGGAGTGATTGAGGGTTCACTCTCGGAGTGTCACTCACTGTCGGAGTGAGTGAGGGTTCACTTTCGGAGTGAGTGAGTGTTCACTGTTGGAGTGAGTGAGGGTTCGCTGTCGGAGTGAATGAGGGACTCACGGTCGGAGTGTCACTCTCGGTCGGAGTGAGTGAGGGTTCACTGTCGGATGATAGAGGGCTGACTCTAGGAGTGAGTGAGCTTTCACTATCGGAGTGAGTGAGGGTTCACTGTTGGAGTGAGTGAGGGTTCACTGTCGGAGTGCGTGAGTGACTCACTGTCGGAGTGAGTGAGTGTTCACTGTAGAAGTGAGTGAGGGTTCACTGTCGGAGTGCGTGAGGGACCTTCTGTTGGAGTGAGTGAGGTTTCACTATCGGAGTGAGTGAGGGTTCACTATCGGAGTGAGTGAGGGTTCACATTTGGAGTGAGTGAGGGTTCACTTTTGGAGTGAGTGAGGGTTCACTGTCGGAGTGAGTTATGGACTCACTGTAGGAGTGAGTGAGGGACTCACTGTCGGAGTGAATAAGGGTTCACTGTCGGAGTGAGTGAGGGTTCACTGTTGGAGTGAGTCAGGGATGCACTGTCGGAGTGAGTGTGGGTTCGCTATCGGAGTGAGCAAGGGTCTCGCTGTCGGAGTGAGTGAGGGTTCACTACCAGAGTGAGTGAGGGTTCACTGTCAGAGTGAGTGAGGGACTAGTGTCGGGCTGACTGAGGGTTCACTCTCGGAGGGAGTGAGGGATTTGCTGTTGGAGTGAGGGTTCATTGTCGGAGTGAGTGAGGCACTCGCTCTCATAGTGCGTGAGGGTGCACTGACGCAGTGAGTGAGGGTTCACTCGGAGTGAGTGTGGGTGCACTGTCGGAGTGAGTGTGGGTTCACTGTCGGTATGAGTGAGGTTTCACTCTCGGTGTGAGTGAGGTTTCACTATCGGAGTGAGTGAGGGTTCACTCTCGGAGCAAGTGTGGGATTCGCTGTCGGAGTGAGTGAGGGTTCACTTTTGGAGTGAGTGAGGGTTCACTATCGGAGTGAGTGAGGGTTCACAGTTGGATTGAGTGAGGGTTCACTCTCGGAGTGAGTGAGGGACTCACTGTCGGAGTGAGTGAGGGTTCACTGTCGGACTGAGTGAGGGTTCACAGTTGGATTGAGTGAGGGTTCACTCTCGGAGTGAGTGAGTGACTCACTGTCGGAGTGAGTGAGTGTTCACTGTCGGAGTGAGTGAGTGTTCACTATCGGTGTGAGTGAGGTTTCACTCTCGGAGTGAGTGAGGGTTCACTATCGGAGTGAGTGAGGGTTCACATTTGGAGTGAGTGAGGGTTCACAGTTGGAGTGAGTGAGGGTTCACTCTCGGAGCAAGTGTGGGATTCGCTGTCGGAGTGAGGGTTCACTTTCGGAGTGAGTGAGGGTTCACTATCGGAGTGAGTGAGGGTTCACAGTTGGATTGAGTGAGGGCTCACTGTCGGAGTGTCATTCACTGTCGGAGTGAATGAGGGTTCACTTTCGGAGTGAGTGAGGGACTCATTGTCGGCGTGATTGAGGGTAGACTCTCGGAGAGAGTGAGGGATTCGCTGTTGGAATGAGGGTTCTCTGTTGCAGTGAGTGAGGGTTCACTCTCGGAGTGAGTGACGCACTCGCTGTCGGAGTGAGTGAGGGTTCACTGTTGGAGTGAGTGAGGGGCTCACTGTTGGAGTGTCTGAGGTACTCAATGTCGGAGCGTCACTCACTGTCGGAGTGAGTGAAAGTTCAATGTTGGAGTGAGTGAGGGATTCGCTGTCGGAGCGAGTGAGGGACTCACTGTCTGAGTGTCACTCGCTGTCGCAGTGGCTTAGGGTTCACTCTCGGAGTGATTGAGGGATTCACTGTTGGAGTGAAAGGTTCACTGTCGGAGTGAGTCAGGCACTCGCTCTCATTGTGCATGAGGGTGCACTGTCGGAGTGAGTGAGGATTCACTGTCGGAGTGAGTGAGGATTCACTGTCGGAGTGAGTGAGGGATTCACTGTCGGAGTGAGTGAGGATTCACTGTCGGAGTGAGTCAGGGTTCGCTGTTGGTGTGAATGAGTGACTCGCTGTCGGAGTGAGTGAGGGTTCACTGTCGGAGTGAGTGAGGGTTCACAGTTGGAGTGAGTGAGGGTTCACTGTCAGTGTGAGTGAGGTTTCACTATCGGAGTGAGTGAGCTTTCACTATCGGAGTGAGTGAGGGTTCACAGTTGGTTTGAGTGAGGGTTCACTCGGAGTGAGTGAGGGACTCACTGTCGGAGTGATTGAGGGTTCACTCTTGGAGTGAGTGAGGGATTCGCTGTTGGAATGAGGGTTCGTTGTCGGAGAGAGTGAGGGTTCACTCTCGGAGTGAGTGACGCACTCGCTGTCGGAGTGAGTGAGGGTTCACTCTCGGTATGAGTGAGGTTTTACTATCGGAGTGAGTGAGGTTTCACTATCGGAGTGTGAGGGTTCACAGTTGGAGTGAGTGGGGGACTCACTTTCGGACTGACTGAGGGTTCACTTTCGGAGCAAGTGTGGGATTCGCTGTCGGAGTGAGTGAGGGTTCACTGTTGGAGTGAGTGAGGGTTCACTCTCTGTGTGTGTGAGGTTTCACTATCGGAGTGAGTGAGGGTTCACTGTCGGAGTGAATGAGGGACTCACGGTCGGAGTGTCACTCTTGGTCGGAGTGAGTGAGGGTTCACTGTCGGATGATTGAGGGTTGACTCTCGGAGTGAGTGAGCTTTCACTATCGGAGTGAGTGAGGTTTCACTGTCGGAGTGAGTGAGGGTTCACAGTTGGATTGAGTGAGGGTTCACTGTCGGAGTGAGTGAGGGTTCACAGTTGGATTGAGTGAGGGTTCACTCTCGGAGTGAGTGAGGGACTCACTGTCGGAGTGAGTGAGGGTTCACTGTCGAAGTGAGTGAGGGTTCACTGTCGGAGTCCGTGAGGGACTCACTGTCAAAGTGAGTGAGTGTTCACTCTCGGAGTTAGTGACGCACTCGCTGTCGGATTGAGTGAGGGTTCACTCTCGGAGTGTCACTCACTGTTGGAGTGTCACTCACTGTCGGAGTGAATGAGGGTTCACTTTCGGAGTGATTGAGTGTTCACTCTCGGAGCAAGCGTGGGATTCGCTGTTGGAGTGAGTGAGGGTTCACTGTCGGAGTGAGTTAGGGACTCACTGTCGGAGTGAGTGAGGGTTCAGTGTCGGAGTGAGTGAGGGACTCACTGTCGGAGTGAATAAGTGTTCACTGTCGGAGTGAGTGAGGGACCCGCTGTTGGAGTGAGTCAGGGATGCACTGTCGGAGTGAGTGTGGGTTCGCTATCGGAGTGAGCAAGGGTCTCGCTGTCGGAGTGAGTGAGGGTTCACTGTCAGAGTGAGTGAGGGACTCAGTGTCGGGCTGACTGAGGGTTCACACTCGGAGGGAGTGAGGGATTCGCTGTTGGAGTGAGGGTTCATTGTCGGAGTGAGTGAGGCACTCGCTCTTGTAGTGCGTGAGGGTTCACTGTCGGTATGAGTGAGGTTTCACTCTCGGTGTGAGTGAGGTTTCGCTATCGGAGTGAGTGAGGGTTCACAGTTGGAGTGAGTGAGGGCTCACTGTCGGAGGGAGTGAGGGTTCACTTTCGGAGTGAGTGAGGGTTCACTATCGGAGTGAGTGTGGGTTCACAGTTGGATTGAGTGAGGGTTCACTGTCGGTGTGAGTGAGGGCTCACTGTCGGAGTGTCATTCACTGTCGGAGTGAATGAGGGTTCACTTTCGGAGTGAGTTAGGGTTTAATTTCGGAGTGAGTGAGGGACTCATTGTCGGAGTGATTGAGGTTCACTCTCGGAGTGTCACTCACTGTCGGAGTGAATGAGGGTTCACTTTCGGAATGAGTGAGTCAGGGTTCGCTGTTGGTGTGAATGAGTGACTCGCTGTCGGAGTGAGTGAGGGTTCACTGTCGGAGTGACTGAGGGTTCACTGTCGGAGTGAGTCAGGGTTCGCTGTTGGTGTGAATGAGTGACTCGCTGGCGGAGTGAGTGAGGGTTCACTGTCGGAGTGAGTGAGGGTTCACAGTTGGAGTGAGTGAGGGTTCACTGTCAGTGTGAGTGAGGTTTCACTATCAGAGTGAGTGAGCTTTCACTATCGGAGTGAGTGAGGGTTCACAGTTGGATTGAGTGAGGGGTCACTCGGAGTGAGTGAGGGACTCACTGTCGGAGTGATTGAGGGTTCACTCTTGGAGTGAGTGAGGGATTCGCTGTTGGAATGAGGGTTCGTTGTCAGAGTGAGTGAGGGTTCACTCTCGGAGTGAGTGACGCACTCGCTGTCGGAGTGAGTGAGGGTTCACTCGGAGTGAGTGCGGGTGCACTGTCGGAGTGAGTGTGGGTTCACTGTTCGTATGACTGAGGTTTCACTCTCGGTGTGAGTGAGGTTTCACTATCGGAGTGAGTGAGGGTTCACAGTTGGAGTGAGTGAGGGTTCACTCTCGGAGCAAGTGTGGGATTCGCTGTCGGAGTGAGTGAGGGTTCACAGTTGGAGTGAGTGAGGGTTCACTTTCGGAGGGAGTGAGGGTTCACTATCGGAGTGAGTGAGGATTCACAGTTGGATAGAGTGAGGGTTCACTGTCGGTGTGAGTGAGGGCTCACTGTCGGAGTGTCATTCACTGTCGGAGTGAATGAGGGTTCACTTTCGGAGTGAGTTAGGGTTCACTTTCGGAGTGAGTGAGGGACTCATTGTCGGAGTGATTGAGGGTTCACTCTCGGAGTGTCACTCACTGTCGGAGTGAATGAGGGTTCACTTTCGGAATGAGTGAGGGTTCACTGTCGGAGTGCGTGAGGGACCTACTGTCGGAGTGAGTGAGGTTTCACTATCGGAGTGAGTGAGGGTTCACTATCGGAGTGAGTGAGGGTTCACTTTTGGAGTGAGTGAGGGTTCACTGTTGGCGTGAGTGAGGCACTCATTGTCCCAGTGTCACTCACTGTTGGAGTGAGTGAGGGACTTGCTGTCGCAGTGTCACTCTCGGTCGGAGTGAGTGAGGGTTCACTGTCGGATGATTGAGGGTTGACTCTCGGAGTGAGTGAGCTTTCACTATCAGAGTGAGTGAGGGTTCAGTTGGATTGAGTGAGGGTTCACTATCGGAGCGAGTGAGGGACTCACTGTCGGAGTGATTGAGGGTTCACTCTCGGAGTGAGTGAAGGATTCGGTGTTGGAATGAGGGTTCATTGTCGGAGTGAGTGAGGGTTCACTCTCCGAGTGAGTGACGCACTCGCTGTTGGAGTGAGTGAGGGTTCACTCTCCGAGTGAGTGACGCACTCGCTGTCGGAGTGAGAGAGGGTTCACTGTCGGAGTGATTGAGGGTTCACAGTTGGAGTGAGTGAGGGACTCACTGTCAGACTGACTGAGGGTTCACTCTCGGAGCAAGTGTGGGATTCGCTATGGGAGTGATTGAGGGTTCACTGTCGGAGTGAGTGAGGGACTCACTGTCGGAGTGAGTGAGGGACTCACTGTCGGAGTGAATAAGGGTTCACTGTCGGAGTGACTGAGGGTTCACTGTCGGAGTGAGTGAGGGACTCGCTGTTGGAGTGTGTCAGGGATGCACTGTCAGAGTGAGTGTGGGTTCGCTATTGGAGTGAGCAAGGGTCTCGCTGTCGGAGTGAGTGAGGGTTCACTACCAGAGTCAGTGAGGGTTCACTATCAGAGTGAGTCAGGGACTAGTGTCGGGCTGACTGAGGGTTCACTCTCGGAGGGAGTGAGGGATTCGCTGTTGGAGTGAGGGTTCATTGTCGGAGTGAGTGAGGCTCTCGCTCTCGTAGTGCGTGAGGGTGCACTGACGCAGTGAGTGAGGGTTCACTCGGAGTGAGTGTGGGTGCACTGTCGGAGTGAGTGTGGGTTCACTATCGGTATGAGTGAGGTTTCACTCTCGGTGTGAGTGAGGTTTCACTATCGGATGAGTGAGGGTTCACAGTTGGAGTGAGTGAGGGTTCACTCTCGGAGCAAGTGTGGGATTCGCTGTCGGAGTGAGTGAGGGTTCACTTTCGGAGTGAGTGAGGGTTCACAGTTGGATTGAGTGAGGGTTCACTGTCGGAGTGAGTGAGGGCTCACTCTCGGAGTGTCATTCACTGTCGGAGTGAATGAGGGTTCACTTTCGGAGTGAGTTAGGGTTCACCTTCGGAGTGAGTGAGGGACTCATTGTCGGAGTGATTGAGGGTTCACTCTCGGAGAGAGTGAGGGATTCGCTGTTGGAATGAGGGTTCTCTGTTGCAGTGAGTGAGGGTTCACTCTCGGAGTGAGTGACGCACTCGCTGTCGGAGTGAGTGAGGGTTCACTGTTGGAGTGAGTGAGGGACTCACTGTTGGAGTGTGTGAGGTACTCAATGTCGGAGCGTCACTCACTGTCGGAGTGAGTGAAAGTTCAATGTTGGAGTGAGTGAGGGATTCGCTGTCGGAGCGAGTGAGGGACTCACTGTCTGAGTGTCACTCGCTGTCGCAGTGGCTGAGGGTTCACTCTCGGAGTGATTGAGGGATTCACTGTTGGAGTGAAAGGTTCACTGTCGGAGTGAGTCAGGCACTCGCTCTCATTGTGCATGAGGGTGCACTGTCAGAGTGAGTGAGGATTCACTGTCGGAGTGAGTGAGGGATTCACTGTCGGAGTGAGTGAGGATTCACTGTCGGAGTGAGTGAGGGACTCACTGTCGGAATGAGTGAGGGTTCAATGTCGGAGTGAGTCAGGGTTCGCTGTTGGTGTGAATGAGTGACTCGCTGTCGGAGTGAGTGAGGGTTCACTGTCGGAGTGAGTGAGGGTTCACAGTTGGAGTGAGTGAGGGTTCACTCTCAGTGTGAGTGAGGTTTCACTATCGGAGTGAGTGAGCTTTCACTATCGGAGTGAGTGAGGGTTCACAGTTGGATTGAGTGAGGGTTCACTCGGAGTGAGTGAGTGACTCACTGTCGGAGTGATTGAGGGTTCACTCTTGGAGTGAGTGAGGGATTCGCTGTTGGAATGAGGGTTCGTTGTCGGAGTGAGTGAGGGTTCACTCTCGGAGTGAGTGAGTGACTCACTATCGGAGTGAGTGAGGGTTCACAGTTGGAGTGAGTGAGGGTTCACTCTCGGAGCAAGTGTGGGATTTGCTGTCGGAGTGAGTGAGGGTTCACTTTCGGAGTGAGTGAGGGTTCACTTTCGGAGTGAGTGAGGGTTCACAGTTGGATTGAGTGAGGGTTCACTGTCGGAGTGAGTGAGTGCTCACTGTCGGAGTGTCATTCACTGTCGGAGTGAATGAGGGTTCACTTTCGGAGTGAGTTAGGGTTCACGTTCGGAGTGAGTGAGGGACTCATTGTCGGCGTGATTGAGGGTTGACTCTCGGAGAGAGTGAGGGATTCGCTGTTGGAATGAGGGTTCTCTGTTGCAGTGAGTGAGGGTTCACTCTCGGAGTGAGTGACGCACTCGCTGTCGGAGTGAGTGAGGGTTCACTGTTGGAGTGAGTGAGGGACTCACTGTTGGAGTGTGTGAGGTACTCAATGTCGGAGCGTCACTCACTGTCGGAGTGAGTGAAAGTTCACTGTTGGAGTGAGTGAGTGACTCGCTGTCGGAGTGAGTGAGGGTTCACTGTCGGAGTGAGTGAGGGTTCACAGTTGGAGTGAGTGAGGGTTCACTCTCAGTGTGAGTGAGGTTTCACTATCGGAGTGAGTGAGCTTTCACTATCGGATTGAGTGAGGGTTCACAGTTGGATTGAGTGAGGGTTCACTCGGAGTGAGTGAGGGACTCACTGTCGGAGTGATTGAGGGTTCACTCTTGGAGTGAGTGAGGGATTCGCTGTTGGAATGAGGGTTCGTTGTCGGAGTGAGTGAGGGTTCACTCTCGGAGTGAGTGACGCACTCGCTGTCGGAGTGAGTGAGCGTTCACTCTCGGTATGAGTGAGGTTTCACTATCGGAGTGAGTGAGGGTTCACTATCGGAGTGAGTGAGGGTTCACTTTCGGAGTGAGTGAGGGTTCACTGTTGGTGTGAGTGAGGCACTCACTGTCCCAGTGTCACTCACTGTTGGAGTGAGTGAGGGACTTACTGTCGGAGTCAATGAGGGACTCACGGTCGGAGTGTCACTCTTGGTCGGAGTGAGTGAGGGTTCACTGTCGGATGATTGAGGGTTGACTCTCGGAGTGAGTGAGCTTTCACTATCGGAGTGAGTGAGGTTTCACTGTCGGAGTGAGTGAGGGTTCACAGTTGGATTGAGTGAGGGTTCACTCTCGGAGTGAGTGAGGGACTCGCTGTCGGATTGAGTGAGGGTTCACTCTCGGAGTGTCACTCACTGTTGGAGTGTCACTCACTGTCGGAGTGAATGAGGGTTCACTTTCGGAGTGATTGAGGGTTCACTCTCGGAGCAAGTGTGGGATTCGCTGTTGGAGTGAGTGAGGGTTCACTGTCGGAGTGAGTGAGGGACTCGCTGTTGGAGTGAGTCAGAGATGCACTGTCGGAGTGAGTGTGGGTTCGCTATCGGAGTGAGCAAGGGTCTCGCTGTCGGAGTGAGTGAGCGTTCACTGTCAGAGTGAGTGAGGGACTCACTGACGGGCTGACTGAGGGTTCACACTCGGAGGGAGTGAGGGATTCGCTGTTGGAGTGAGGGTTCATTGTCGGAGTGTGTGAGGCACTCGCTCTTGTAGTGCGTGAGGGTTCACTGTCGCAGTGAGTGAGGGTTCACTCGGAGTGAGTGCGGGTGCACTGTCGGAGTGAGTGTGGGTTCACTGTCGGTATGAGTGAGGTTTCACTCTCGGTGTGAGTGAGGATTCACAGTTGGAGTGAATGAGGGTTCACTATCGGAGTGAGTTAGGGTTCACTTTTGGAGTGAGTGAGCGACTCATTGTCGGAGTGATTGAGGGTTCACTCTCGGAGAGAGTGAGGGATTCGCTTTTGGAATGAGGGTTCTCTGTTGCAGTGAGTGAGGGTTCACTCTCGGAGTGAGTGACGCACTCGCTGTCGGAGTGAGTGAGGGTTCACTGTTGGAGTGAGTGAGGGTTCACTGTTGGAGTGAGTGAGGGGCTCACTGTTGGAGTGTCTGAGGTACTCAATGTCGGAGCGTCACTCACTGTCGGAGTGAGTGAAAGTTCAATGTTGGAGTGAGTGAGGATTCACTGTCGGAGTGAGTGAGGGACTCACTGTCTGAGTGTCACTCGCTGTCGCAGTGGCTGAGGGTTCACTCTCGGAGTGACTGAGGGATTCACTGTTGGAGTGAAAGGTTCACTGTCGGAGTGAGTCAGGCACTTGCTCTCATTGTGCATGAGGGTGCACTGTCAGAGTGAGTGAGGGTGCACTGTCGGAGTGAGTGAGGATTCACTGTCGGAGTGAGTGAGGGACTCACTGTTGGAATGAGTGAGGGTTCACTGTCGGAGTGAGTGAGGGTTCCCAGTTGGAGTGAGTGAGGGTTCACTGTCAGTGTGAGTGAGCTTTCACTATCGGAGTGAGTGAGGGTTCACAGTTGGATTGAGTGAGGGTTCATTCGGAGTGAGTGAGGGACTCACTGTCGGAGTGATTGAGGGTTCACTCTTGGAGTGAGTGAGGGACTCGCTGTTGGAATGAGGGTTCGTTGTCGGAGTGAGTGAGGGTTCACTGTCGGAGTGAGTGAGGGACTCACTGTTGGAGTGAGTCAGGGATGCACTGTCGGAGTGAGTGTGGGTTCATTGTCGGAGTGAGTGAGGGTCTCACTGTTGGAGTGTGTGAGGGAGTCAATGTGGGAGTGAGTGAGGGTTCACTCGGAGTGAGTGCGGGTGCACTGTCGGAGTGAGTGTGGGTTCACTGTCGGTATGAGTGAGGTTTCACTCTCGGTGTGAGTGAGGTTTCACTATCGGAGTGAGTGAGGGTTCACTTTCGGAGGGAGTGAGGGTTCACTTTCAGAGTGAGTGAGAGTTCACTATCGGAGTGAGTGAGGATTTACAGTTGGATTGAGTGAGGGTTCACTGTCAGTGTGAGTGAGGGCTCACTGTCGGAGTGTCATTCACTGTCGGAGTGAATGAGGGTTCACTTTCGGAGTGAGTTAGGGTTCACTTTCGGAGTGAGTGAAGGACTCATTGTCGGAGTGATTGAGGGTTCACTCTCGGAGTGTCACTCACTGTCGGAGTGAGTGAGGGTTCACTTTCGGAGTGAGTGAGGGTTCACTGTTGGAGTGAGTGAGGGTTCGCTGTCGGAGTGAATGAGGGACTCACGGTCGGAGTGTCACTCTCGGTCGGAGTGAGTGAGGGTTCACTGTCGGATGATAGAGGGTTGACTCTAGGAGTGAGTGAGCTTTCACTATCGGAGTGAGTGAGGGTTCACTGTCGGAGTGAGTGAGTGACTCACTGTCGGAGTGAGTGAGGGACCTTCTGTCGGAGTGAGTGAGGTTTCACTATCGGAGTGAGTGAGGGTTCACTATCGGAGTGAGTGAGGGTTCACATTTGGAGTGAGTGAGGGTTCACTTTTGGAGTGAGTGAGGGTTCACTGTCGGAGTGAGTTAGGGACTCGCTGTCGGAGTGAGTGAGGGTTCACGGTCGGAGTGAGTGAGGGACTCACTGTCGGAGTGAGTGAGGGTTCACTGTCGGAGTGAGTGAGGGACTCACTGTTGGAGTGAGTCAGGGATGCACTGTCGGAGTGAGTGTGGGTTCGCTATCGGAGTGAGCAAGGGTCTCGCTGTCGGAGTGAGTGAGGGTTCACTACCAGAGTGAGTGAGGGTTCACTGTCAGCGTGGGTGAGGGACTAGTGTCGGGCTGACTGAGGGTTCACTCTCGGAGGGAGTGAGGGATTCGCTGTTGGAGTGAGGGTTCATTGTCGGAGTGAGTGAGGCACTCGCTCTCGTAGTGCGTGAGGGTGCACTGACGCAGTGAGTGAGGGTTCACTCGGAGTGAGTGTGGGTGCACTGTCGGAGTGAGTGAGGTTTCACTGTCGGTATGAGTGAGGATTCACAGTTGGAGTGAGTGAGGGTTCACTCTCGGAGCAAGTGTGGGATTCGCTGTCAGAGTGAGTGAGGGTTCACTTTCGGAGTGAGTGAGGGTTCACTATCGGAGTGAGTGAGGGTTCACAGTTGGATTGAGTGAGGGTTCACTGTCGGTGTGAGTGAGGACTCACTGTCGGAGTGTCATTCACTGTCGGAGTGAATGAGGGTTCACTTTCGGAGTGAGTTAGGGTTCACTGTCGGAGTGAGTGAGGGTTCACTCTCGGAGTGTCATTCACTGTCGGAGTGAATGAGGGTTCACTTTCGGAGTGAGTTAGGGTTCACTTTCGGAGTGAGTGAGGGACTCATTGTCGGAGTGATTGAGGGTTGACTCTCGGAGAGAGTGAGGGATTCGCTGTTGGAATGAGGGTTCTCTGTTGCAGTGAGTGAGGGTTCACTCTCGGAGTGAGTGACGCACTCGCTGTCAGAGTGAGTGAGGGTTCACTGTTGGAGTGAGTGAGGGACTCACTGTTGGAGTGTGTGAGGTACTCAATGTCGGAGCGTCACTCACTGTCGGAGTGAGTGAAAGTTCAATGTTGGAGTGAGTGAGGGATTCGCTGTCGGAGCGAGTGAGGGACTCACTGTCTGAGTGTCACTCGCTGTCGCAGTGGCTGAGGGTTCACTCTCAGAGTGACTGAGGGATTCACTGTTGGAGTGAAAGGTTCACTGTCGGAGTGAGTCAGGCACTCGCTCTCATTGTGCATGAGGGTGCACTGTCGGAGTGAGTGAGGATTCACTGTCGGAGTGAGTGAGGGATTCACTGTCGGAGTGAGTGAGGATTCACTGTCGGAGTGAGTCAGGGTTCGCTGTTGGTGTGAATGAGTGACTCGCTGTCGGAGTGAGTGAGGGTTCACAGTTGGAGTGAGTGAGGGTTCACTGTCAGTGTGAGTGAGGTTTCACTATCGGAGTGAGTGAGGGTTCACAGTTGGATTGAGTGAGGGTTCACTCGGAGTGAGTGAGGGACTCACTGTCGGAGTGATTGAGGGTTCACTCTTGGAGTGAGTGAGGGATTCGCTGTTGGAATGAGGGTTCGTTGTCGGAGTGAGTGAGGGTTCAGTTTCGGAGTGAGTGACGCACTCGCTGTCGGAGTGAGTGAGGGTTCACTCTCGGTATGAGTGAGGTTTCACTATCGGAGTGAGTGAGGTTTCACTATCGGAGTGAGTGAGGGTTCACTTTCGGAGCAAGTGTGGGATTTGCTGTCGGAGTGAGGGTTCACTGTTGGAGTGAGTGAGGGTTCACTCTCTGTGTGAGTGAGGTTTCACTATCGGAGTGAGTGAGGGTTCACTATCGGAGTGAGTGAGGGTTCACTTTCGGAGTGAGTGAGGGTTCACTGTTGGTGTGAGTGAGGCACTCACTGTCCCAGTGTCACTCACTGTTGGAGTGAGTGAGGGACTTACTGTCGGAGTCAATGAGGGACTCACGGTCGGAGTGTCACTCTTGGTCGGAGTGAGTGAGTGTTCACTGTCGGATGATTGAGGGTTGACTCTCGGAGTGAGTGAGCTTTCACTATCGGAGTGAGTGAGGTTTCACTGTCGGAGTGAGTGAGGGTTCACAGTTGGATTGAGTGAGGGTTCACTCTCGGAGTCAGTGAGGGACTCACTGTCGGAGTGAATAAGGGTTCACTGTCGGAGTGAGTGAGGGACTCGCTGTTGGAGTGAGTCAGGGATGCACTGTCGGAGTGAGTGTGGGTTCGCTATCGGAGTGAGCAAGGGTCTCGCTGTCGGAGTGAGTGAGGGTTCACTGTCAGAGTGAGTGAGGGACTCAGTGTCGGGCTGACTGAGGGTTCACACTCGGAGGGAGTGAGGGATTCGCTGTTGGAGTGAGGGTTCATTGTCGGAGTGAGTGAGGCACTCGCTCTTGTAGTGCGTGAGGGTTCACTGTCGCAGTGAGTGAGGGTTCACTCGGAGTGAGTGCGGGTGCACTGTCGGAGTGAGTGTGGGTTCACTGTCGGTATGAGTGAGGGTTCACTTTCGGTGTATGTGAGGTTTCACTATCGGAGTGAGTGAGGGTTCACAGTTGGAGTGAGTGAGGGCTCACTCTCGGAGCAAGTGTGGGATTCGCTGTCGGAGTGAGTGAGGGTTCACAGTTGGAGTGAGTGAGGGTTCACTTTCGGAGGGAGTGAGGGTTCACTTTCGGAGTGAGTGAGGGTTCACTATCGGAGTGAGTGAGGGTTCACAGTTGGAGTGAGTGAGGGTTCACTGTCGGTGTGAGTGAGGGCTCACTGTCGGAGTGTCATTCACTGTCGGAGTGAATGAGGGTTCACTTTCGGAGTGAGTTAGGGTTCACTTTCGGAGTGAGTGAGGGACTCATTGTCGGAGTGATTGAGGGTTCACTCTCGGAGTGTCACTCACTGTCGGAGTGAATGAGGGTTCACTTTCGGAATGAGTGAGGTTTCTCTATCGGAGTGAGTGAGGGTTCACATTTGGAGTGAGTGAGGGTTCACTTTTGGAGTGAGTGAGGGTTCACTGTTGGCGTGAGTGAGGGTTCACTCTCAGGGTGAGTGAGGGTTCACAGTTGGATTGAGTGAGGGTTCACTATCGGAGCGAGTGAGGGACTCACTGTCGGAGTGATTGAGGGTTCACTCTCGGAGTGAGTGAAGGATTCGATGTTGGAATGAGGGTTCATTGTCGGAGTGAGTGAGGCTTCACTCTCCGAGTGAGTGACGCACTCGCTGTCGGAGTGAGAGAGGGTTCACTGTCGGAGTGATTGAGGGTTCACAGTTGGAGTGAGTGAGGGACTCACTGTCAGACTGACTGAGGGTTCACTCTCGGAGCAAGTGTGGGATTCGCTATGGGAGTGATTGAGGGTTCACTGTCAGAGTGAGTGAGGGTTCACTGTTGGAGTGAATAAGGGTTCACTGTCGGAGTGAGTTAGGGACTCACTGTCGGAGTGAGTGAGGGTTCGCTATCGGAGTGAGCAAGGGTCTCGCTGTCGGAGTGACTGAGGGTTCACTACCAGAGTGAGTGAGGGTTCACTGTCAGAGTGAGTGAGGGACTAGGGTCGGGCTGACTGAGGGTTCACTCACGGAGGGAGTGAGGGATTCGCTGTTGGAGTGAGGGTTCATTGTCGGAGTGAGTGAGGCACTCGCTCTCGTAGTGCGTGAGGGTGCACTGACGCAGTGAGTGAAGGTTCACTCGGAGTGAGTGTGGGTGCACTGTCGGAGTGAGTGTGGGTTCACTGTCGGTATGAGTGAGATGTCACTCTCGGTGTGAGTGAGGTTTCACTATCGGAGTGAGTGAGGGTTCACAGTTGGAGTGAGTGAGGGTTCACTTTCGGAGTGAATGAGGGACTCACGGTCGGAGTGTCACTCTTGGTCGGAGTGAGTGAGGGTTCACTGTCGGATGATTGAGAGTTGACTCTCGGAGTGAGTGAGTTTTCACTATCGGAGTGAGTGAGGTTTCGCTGTCGGAGTGAGTGAGGGTTCACAGTTGGATTGAGTGAGGGTTCACTCTCGGAGTGAGTGAGGGACTCACTGTCGGAGTGAGCGAGGGTTCACTGTCGGAGTTAGTGACGCACTCGCTGTCGGATTGAGTGAGGGTTCACTCTTGGAGTGAGTGAGGGATTCGCTGTCGGAGCGAGTGAAGAACTCGCTGTCGGAGTGAGTTCGGGACTCAGTGCAACAGTGAGTGAGGGACTCACTGTCGGAGTGGCTGAGGGTTCACTCTCAGAGTGAGTGAGGGATTCGCTGTTGGAGTGAGTCAGGCACTCGCTCTCGTAGTGCGTGAGGGTGCACTGTTGGAGTGAGTAAGGGATTCACTGTCGGAGTGAGTGAGCGTTCACTGTGGGAGTGAGTGAGGCACTCACTCTCGGAGTGAGTGAGCGTTCACTGTCGAAGTGTATGAGGGATCACTGTGGGAGTGTCACTCAGTGTCGGAGTGAGTGAGGGTTCACTGTCAGAGTGAGTTAGGGACTCGCTGTCGGAGTGAATGAGGTTTCACTGTTGGAGTGAATGAGGGACTCACGTTCGGAGTGTCCCTCTCTGTCGGAGTGAGTGAGCTTTCACTATCGGAGTGAGTGAGGGTTCACTGTTGAATTGAGTGAGGGTTCACTGTCGGAGTGAGTGAGAGTTCACTGTCGGAGTGAGTTCGGGACTCAGTGTCGGAGTGAGTGAGGGTTCACTGTCGGAGTGAGTGAAAGTTCAATGTTGGAGTGAGTGAGGGACTCAGTGCCAGAGTGAGTGAGGGACTCACTGTCTGAGTGTCACTCGCTGTCGCAGTGGCTGAGGGTTCACTCTCGGAGTGACTGAGGGATTCACTGTTGGAGTGAAAGGTTCACTGTCGGAGTGAGTCAGGCACTCGCTCACATTGTGCATGAGGGTGCACTGTCGGAGTGAGTGAGGATTCACTGTTGGAGTGAGTGAGGGTTCACTGTCAGTGTGAGTGAGGTTTCACTATCGGAGTGAGTGAGCTTTCACTATCGGAGTGAGTGAGGGTTCACAGTTGGTTTGAGTGAGGGTTCACTCGGAGTGAGTGAGGGACTCACTGTCGGAGTGATTGAGGGTTCACTCTTGGAGTGAGTGAGGGATTCGCTGTTGGAATGAGGGTTCGTTGTCGGAGAGAGTGAGGGTTCACTCTCGGAGTGAGTGACGCACTCGCTGTCGGAGTGAGTGAGGGTTCACTCTTGGAGTGAGTGTGGGTCTCACTGTCGAAGTGAGTGAGGGTTCTTTGTCGGAGTGAGTGAGGGTTCACACTCGGAGTGAGTGAGGGATTCGCTGTTGGAATGAGGGTTCCCTGTCGCAGTGAGTGAGGGTTCACTCTTGGAGTGAGTGACACACTTGCTGTCGGAGTGAGTGAGGGTTCACTTTCTGTATGAGTGAGGTTTCACTATCGGAGTGAGTGAGGTTTCACTATCGGAGTGAGTGAGGGTTCACAGTTGGAGTGAGTGAGGTTTCACTATTGGAGTGAGTGAGGATGCACTGTTGGAGTGAGTGAGGGTTCGCTATCGGAGTGAGCAAGGGTCTCGCTGTCGGAGTGAGTGAGTGTTCACTACCAGAGTGAGTGAGGGTTCACTGTCAGAGTGAGTGAGGGACTCACTGACGGGCTGACTGAGGGTTCACACTCGGAGGGAGTGAGGGATTCGCTGTTGGAGTGAGGGTTCATTGTCGGAGTGAGTGAGGCACTTGCTCTCGTAGTGCGTGAGGGTGCACTGTCGCAGTGAGTGAGGGTTCACTCGGAGTGAGTGTGGGTGCACTGTCGGAGTGAGTGTGGGTTCACTATCGGTATGAGTGAGGTTTCGCTCTCGGTGTGAGTGAGGGTTCACTTTCGGAGTGAGTGAGGGTTCACAGTTGGAGTGAGTGAGGGTTCACTTTCGGAGGGAGTGAGGGCTCACTTTCGGAGTGATTGTGGGTTCACTATCAGAGTGAATGAGGGTTCACAGTTGGATTGAGTGAGGGTTCACTGTCGGTGTGAGTGAGGGCTCACTGTCGGAGTGTCATTCACTGTCGGAGTGAATGAGGGTTCACTTTCGGAGTGAGTTAGGGTTCACTTTCGGAGTGAGTGAGGGACTCATTGTCGGAGTGATTGAGGGTTCACTCTCGGAGAGAGTGAGTGATTCGCTGTTGGAATGAGGGTTCTCTGTTGCAGTGAGTGAGGGTTCACTCTCGGAGTGAGTGACGCACTCGCTGTCGGAGTGAGGGTTCACTGTTGGAGTGAGTGAGGGACTCACTGTTGGAGTGTGTGAGGTACTCAATGTCGGAGCGTCACTCACTGTCGGAGTGAGTGAAAGTTCAATGTTGGAGTGAGTGAGGGATTCGCTGTCGGATTGAGTGAGGGACTCAGTGCCAGAGTGAGTGAGGGACTCACTGTCTGAGTGTCACTCGCTGTCGCAGTGGCTGAGGGTTCACTCTCGGAGTGACTGAGGGATTCACTGTTGGAGTGAAAGGTTCACTGTCGGAGTGAGTCAGGCACTCGCTCTCATTGTGCATGAGGGTGCACTGTCAGAGTGAGTGAGGATTCACTGTCGGAGTGAGTGAGGATTCACTGTCGGAGTGAGTCAGGGTTCGCTGTTGGAGTGAGTGAGGGTTCACTGTCGGAGTGAGTTCGGGACTCAGTGTCGGAGTGAGTGAGGGTTCACTGTCGGAGTGACTGACGGTTCACAGTTGGAGTGAGTGAGGGTTCACTGTCGGTGTGAGTGAGGTTTCACTATCGGAGTGAGTGAGCTTTCACTATCGGAGTGAGTGAGGGTTCACAGTTGAATTGAGTGAGGGTTCACTCTCGGAGTGAGTGAGGGACTCACTGTCAGAGTGATTGAGGGTTCACTCTCGGAGTGAGGGACGCACTCGCTGTCGGAGTGAGTGAGCGTTCACTCTCGGTATGAGTGAGGTTTCACTATCGGAGTGAGTGAGGGTTCACTGTTGGAGTGAGTGAGGGATCACTGTCGGTGTGAGTGAGGTTTCACTATCGGAGTGAGTGAGGGTTCACTATCGGAGTGAGTGAGGGTTCACAGTTGAATTGAGTGAGGGTTCACTCTCGGAGAGAGTGAAGGATTCGCTGTTGGAATGAGGGTTTGTTGTCGGAGTGAGTGAGGGTTCACTCTCGTTATGAGTGAGGTTTCACTATCGGAGTGAGTGAGGGTTCACAGTTGGAGTGAGTGAGGTTTCACTATCGGAGTGAGTGAGGGTTCACAGTTGGAGTGAGTGAGGGTTCACTGTCGGAGTGAGTGAGGGACTCACTGTCGGAGTGAGTGAGGGTTCACTGTCGGAGTGAGTGAGGGTTCACAGTTGGAGTGAGTGAGGTTTCACTATCGGAGTGAGTGAGGGTTCACAGTTGGAGTGAGTGGGGGACTCACTTTCGGACTGACTGAGGGTTCACTTTTGGAGCATGAGTGGGATTCGCTGTCGGAGTGAGTGAGGGTTCACTGTTGGAGTGAGTGAGGGTTCACTTTCGGAGTGAGTGAGGGTTCACTGTTGGTCTGAGTGAGGCAGTCACTGTCCCAGTGTCACTCACTTGTTGGAGTGAATGAGGGACTCACGGTCGGAGTGTCACTCTTGGTCGGAGTGAGTGAGGGTTCACTGTTGGATGATTGAGGGTTGACTCTCGGAGTGAGTGAGGGTTCACTATCGGAGTGAGTGAGGTTTCATTGTCGGAGTGAGTGAGGGTTCACAGTTGGATTGAGTGAGGGTTCACTCTCGGAGTGAGTGAGGGATTCGCTGTCGGAGCGAGTGAGGGTTCACTGTCGTAGCGAGTGAAGAACTCGCTGTCGGGGTATGTTCTGGACTCAGTGCAAGAGTGAGTGAGGGACTCACTGTCGGAGTGTCACTCGCTGTCAGAGTGGCTGAGGGTTCACTCTCAGAGTGAGTGAGGGATTCGCTGTTGGAGTGAAGGGTTCACTGTCGGAGCGAGTCAGGCACTCGCTCTCGTAGTGCGTGAGGGTGCACTGTTGGAGTGAGTGAGGGATTCACTGTCGGCGTGAGTGAGGGTTCACTGTCGGAGTGAGTCACGGTTCACTGTCAAAGTGAGTGAGTGACTCGCTGTCGGAGTGAGTGAGCGTTCACTGTGGGAGTGAGTGAGGCACTCACTCTCGGAGTGAGTGAGCATTCACTGTCGAAGTGTGCGAGGGATCACTGTCGGAGTGTCACTCAGTGTCGGAGTGAGTGAGGGTTCACTGTCAGAGTGAGTTAGGGACTCGCTGTCGGAGTGAATGAGGTTTCACTGTCGGAGTGAATGAGGGACTCACGTTCGGAGTGTCCCTCTCTGTTGGAGTGAGTGAGCTTTCACTATCGGAGTGAGTGAGGGTTCACAGTTGGATTGAGTGAGGGTTCACTGTCGGAGTGAGTGAGGGTTCACTGTCGGAGTGAGTGAGGGACTCACTGTCGGAGTGAGTTAGGGACTCACCGTTGGAGTGAGTAAGCTTTCACTATCGGAGTGAGTGAGGGTTCACAGTTGGATTGAGTGACAGTTCACTGTCGGAGTGAGTGAGAGTTCATTGTCGGAGTGAGTTCGGGACTCAGTGTCGGAGTGAGTGAGGGTTCACTCTCGGAGTGAGTGAGGGTTCACAGTTGGAGTGAGTGAGGGTTCACTGTTGGAGCGAGTGAGGTTTCACTATCGGAGTGAGTGAGCTTTCACTATCGGAGTGAGTGAGGGATCACAGGTGGATTGAGTGAGGGTTCACTCGGAGTGAGTGAGGGATTCGCTGTCGGAGTGAGTGAGGGTTCACTCTCGGTATGAGTGAGGTTTCACTATCGGAGTGAGTGAGGGTTCACTGTTGGCGTGAGTGAGGCACTCACTGTCCCAGTGTCATTCACTGTCGGATTGAGTGAGGGTTCACTGTCGGAGTAAATGAGGGACTCACGGTCGGAGTGTCACTCTCGGTCGGAGTAAGTGAGGGTTCACTCTCGGAGTGAGTGAGGGTTCACTGTCAAAGTGAGTGAGTGTTCACTCTCGGAGTAAGTGACGCACTCGCTGTCGGAGTGAGTGAGGGATTCGCTGTCGGAGTGAGTGAGGGTTCACTGTTGGAGTGAGTGAGGGATCACTGTCGGTGTGAGTGAGGGTTCACTATCGGAGTGAGTGAGGGTTCACAGTTGAATTGAGTGAGGGTTCACTGTTGGAGAGAGTGAAGGATTCGCTGTTGGAATGAGGGTTCGTTGTCGGAGTGAGTGAGGGTTCACTCTCGTTATGAGTGAGATTTCACTATCGGAGTGAGTGAGGGTTCACAGTTGGAGTGAGTGAGGTTTCACTATCGGAGTGAGTGAGGGTTCACAGTTGGAGTGAGTGGGGGACTCACTTTCGGACTGACTGAGGGTTCACTTTTGGAGCATGAGTGGGATTCGCTGTCGGAGTGAGTGAGGGTTCACTGTTGGAGTGAGTGAGGGTTCACTTTCGGAGTGAGTGAGGGTTCACTGTTGGTCTGAGTGAGGCAGTCACTGTCCCAGTGTCACTCACTTGTTGGAGTGAATGAGGGACTCACGGTCGGAGTGTCACTCTTGGTCGGAGTGAGTGAGGGTTCACTATCGGAGTGAGTGAGGTTTCACTGTCGGAGTGAGTGAGGGTTCACAGTTGGATTGAGTGAGGGTTCACTGTCGGAGTGAGTGAAGGACTCACTGTCAAAGTGAGTGAGGGTTCACTCTCGGAGTGAGTGAGGGATTCGCTGTCGGAGCGAGTGAGGGTTCACTGTCATAGCGAGTGAAGAACTCGCTGTCGGGGTATGTTCTGGACTCAGTGCAAGAGTGAGTGAGGGACTCACTGTCGGAGTGTCACTCGCTGTCAGAGTGGCTGAGGGTTCACTCTCAGAGTGAGTGAGGGATTCGCTGTTGGAGTGAAGGGTTCACTGTCGGAGCGAGTCAGGCACTCGCTCTCGTAGTGCGTGAGGGTGCACTGTTGGAGTGAGTGAGGGATTCACTGTCGGCGTGAGTGAGGGTTCACTGTCGGAGTGAGTCACGGTTCACTGTCAGAGTGAGTGAGTGACTCGCTGTCGGAGTGAGTGAGCGTTCACTGTGGGAGTGAGTGAGGCACTCACTCTCGGAGTGAGTGAGCATTCACTGTCGAAGTGTGCGAGGGATCACTGTCGGAGTGTCACTCAGTGTCGGAGTGAGTGAGGGTTCACTGTCAGAGTGAGTTAGGGACTCGCTGTCGGAGTGAATGAGGTTTCACTGTCGGAGTGAATGAGGGACTCACGTTCGGAGTGTCCCTCTCTGTTGGAGTGAGTGAGCTTTCACTATCGGAGTGAGTGAGGGTTCACAGTTGGATTGAGTGAGGGTTCACTGTCGGAGTGAGTGAGGGTTCACTGTCGGAGTGAGTGAGGGACTCACTGTCGGAGTGAGTTAGGGACTCACTGTTGGAGTGAGTGAGCTTTCACTGTCGGAGTGAGTGAGAGTTCATTGTCGGAGTGAGTTCGGGACTCAGTGTCGGAGTGAGTGAGGGTTCACTCTCGGAGTAAGTGACGCACTCGCTGTCGGAGTGAGTGAGGGTTCACTCTCGGAGTGAGTGAGGGTTCACAGTTGGAGTGAGTGAGGGTTCACTGTTGGAGCGAGTGAGGTTTCACTATCGGAGTGAGTGAGCTTTCACTATCGGAGTGAGTGAGGGATCACAGTTGGATTGAGTGAGGGTTCACTCTCGGAGTGAGTGAGGGATTCGCTGTCGGAGTGAGTGAGGGTTCACTCTCGGTATGAGTGAGGTTTCACTATCGGAGTGAATGAGGGTTCACTGTTGGCGTGAGTGAGGCACTCACTGTCCCAGTGTCATTCACTGTCGGATTGAGTGAGGGTTCACTGTCGGAGTAAATGAGGGACTCACGGTCGGAGTGTCACTCTCGGTCGGAGTAAGTGAGGGTTCACTCTCGGAGTGAGTGAGGGTTCACTGTCAAAGTGAGTGAGTGTTCACTCTCGGAGTAAGTGACGCACTCGCTGTCGGAGTGAGTGAGGGATTCGCTGTCGGAGTGAGTGAGGGTTCACTGTTGGAGTGAGTGAGGGATCACTGTCGGTGTGAGTGAGGGTTCACTATCGGAGTGAGTGAGGGTTCACAGTTGAATTGAGTGAGGGTTCACTGTTGGAGAGAGTGAAGGATTCGCTGTTGGAATGAGGGTTCGTTGTCGGAGTGAGTGAGGGTTCACTCTCGTTATGAGTGAGATTTCACTATCGGAGTGAGTGAGGGTTCACAGTTGGAGTGAGTGAGGTTTCACTATCGGAGTGAGTGAGGGTTCACAGTTGGAGTGAGTGGGGGACTCACTTTCGGACTGACTGAGGGTTCACTTTTGGAGCATGAGTGGGATTCGCTGTCGGAGTGAGTGAGGGTTCACTGTTGGAGTGAGTGAGGGTTCACTTTCGGAGTGAGTGAGGGTTCACTGTTGGTCTGAGTGAGGCAGTCACTGTCCCAGTGTCACTCACTTGTTGGAGTGAATGAGGGACTCACGGTCGGAGTGTCACTCTTGGTCGGAGTGAGTGAGGGTTCACTATCGGAGTGAGTGAGGTTTCACTGTCGGAGTGAGTGAGGGTTCACAGTTGGATTGAGTGAGGGTTCACTGTCGGAGTGAGTGAAGGACTCACTGTCAAAGTGAGTGAGGGTTCACTCTCGGAGTGAGTGAGGGATTCGCTGTCGGAGCGAGTGAGGGTTCACTGTCATAGCGAGTGAAGAACTCGCTGTCGGGGTATGTTCTGGACTCAGTGCAAGAGTGAGTGAGGGACTCACTGTCGGAGTGTCACTCGCTGTCAGAGTGGCTGAGGGTTCACTCTCAGAGTGAGTGAGGGATTCGCTGTTGGAGTGAAGGGTTCACTGTCGGAGCGAGTCAGGCACTCGCTCTCGTAGTGCGTGAGGGTGCACTGTTGGAGTGAGTGAGGGATTCACTGTCGGCGTGAGTGAGGGTTCACTGTCGGAGTGAGTCACGGTTCACTGTCAGAGTGAGTGAGTGACTCGCTGTCGGAGTGAGTGAGCGTTCACTGTGGGAGTGAGTGAGGCACTCACTCTCGGAGTGAGTGAGCATTCACTGTCGAAGTGTGCGAGGGATCACTGTCGGAGTGTCACTCAGTGTCGGAGTGAGTGAGGGTTCACTGTCAGAGTGAGTTAGGGACTCGCTGTCGGAGTGAATGAGGTTTCACTGTCGGAGTGAATGAGGGACTCACGTTCGGAGTGTCCCTCTCTGTTGGAGTGAGTGAGCTTTCACTATCGGAGTGAGTGAGGGTTCACAGTTGGATTGAGTGAGGGTTCACTGTCGGAGTGAGTGAGGGTTCACTGTCGGAGTGAGTGAGGGACTCACTGTCGGAGTGAGTTAGGGACTCACTGTTGGAGTGAGTGAGCTTTCACTGTCGGAGTGAGTGAGAGTTCATTGTCGGAGTGAGTTCGGGACTCAGTGTCGGAGTGAGTGAGGGTTCACTCTCGGAGTAAGTGACGCACTCGCTGTCGGAGTGAGTGAGGGTTCACTCTCGGAGTGAGTGAGGGTTCACAGTTGGAGTGAGTGAGGGTTCACTGTTGGAGCGAGTGAGGTTTCACTATCGGAGTGAGTGAGCTTTCACTATCGGAGTGAGTGAGGGATCACAGTTGGATTGAGTGAGGGTTCACTCTCGGAGTGAGTGAGGGATTCGCTGTCGGAGTGAGTGAGGGTTCACTCTCGGTATGAGTGAGGTTTCACTATCGGAGTGAATGAGGGTTCACTGTTGGCGTGAGTGAGGCACTCACTGTCCCAGTGTCATTCACTGTCGGATTGAGTGAGGGTTCACTGTCGGAGTAAATGAGGGACTCACGGTCGGAGTGTCACTCTCGGTCGGAGTAAGTGAGGGTTCACTCTCGGAGTGAGTGAGGGTTCACTGTCAAAGTGAGTGAGTGTTCACTCTCGGAGTAAGTGACGCACTCGCTGTCGGAGTGAGTGAGGGATTCGCTGTCGGAGTGAGTGAGGGTTCACTGTCAGAGTGAGTGAGTGACTCGCTGTCGGAGTGAGTGAGGGTTCACTGTTGGAGTACGTGAGGGACTCACTGTCAATGTGCGTGAGTGTTCACTCTCGGAGTTAGTGACGCACTCGCTGTCGGAGTGGCTGAGGGTTCACTCTCGAAGTGAGTGAGGGATTCGCTGTTGGAGTGAAGGGTTCACTGTCGGAGTGAGTCAGGCACTCGCTCTCGTAGTGCGTGAGGGTGCACTGTCGGAGTGAGTGAGGGTTCACTCTCGGAGTGAGTGAGGGATTCACTGTTGGAGTGAGTGAGGGTTCACTGTCGGAGTGAGTGAGCGTTCACTGTCGAAGTGTGCGAGGGATCACTGTCCGAGTGTCACTCAGTGTCGGAGTGAGTGAGGGTTCACTGTCGGAGTGAGTGAGGGACTCCCTGTCAGAGTGAGTTAGGGACTCGCTGTTGGAGTGAGTGAGGTTTCACTGTCGGAGTGAATGAGGGACTCACGATCAGAGTGTCGCTCTCTGTCAGAGCGAGTGAGGGTTCACAGTTCAATTGAGTGAGGGTTCACTGTCGGAGTGAGTGAGGGACTCGCTGTTGGAATGAGGGTTCTCTGTCGCAGTGAGTGAGGGTTCACTCTCGGAGTGAGTGACGAACTCGCTGTCGGAGATAGTGAGGGTTCACTGTTGGAGCGAGTGAGGTTTCACTATCGGAGTGAGTGAGCTTTCACTATCGGAGTGAGTGTGGGTTCACAGTTGCATTGAGTGAGGGTTCACTGTCGGAGTGAGTTAGGGACTCACTGTCGGAGTGATTGAGGGTTCACTCTTGGAGTGAGTGAGGGATTCGTTGTTGGAATGAGGGTTCATTGTCGGAGTGAGTGAGGGTTCACTGTTGGAGTACGTGAGGGACTCGCTGTCGGAGTGAGTGCGCGTTCACTGTGGGAGTGAGTGAGGCACTCGCTCTCGGAGTGAGTGAGCGTTCACTGTCGAAGTGTGCGAGGGATCACTGTCGGAGTGTCACTCAGTGTCGGAGTGAGTGAGGGTTTACTGTCAGAGTGAGTCAGGGACTCGCTGTCGGAGTGAGTGAGGGTTCACTGTCGGTGTGAGTGAGGGTTCACTATCGGAGTGAGTGAGGGTTCACTGTCGTTGTGAGTGAGGGTTCACTTTCGGAGTGAGTGAGGGTTCACTGTTGGTGTGAGTGAGGCACTCAGGTCCGAGTGTAACTCACAGTTGGTGTGAGTGAGGGACTTGCTGTCGGAGTCAATGAGGGACTCACGGTCGGAGTGTCACCCTCGGTCAGAGTGAGTGAGGGTTCACTGTCGGATGATGGAGGGTTGACTCTCGGAGTGAGTGAGCTTTCACTATCGGAGTGAGTGTTGGTTCACTTTCGGAGTGAGTGAGGGTTCACTTTGGCGTGAGTGAGCCACTCACTGTCCCAGTGTCACTCACTGTCGGATTGAGTGAGGGTTCACTGTCGGAGTGAATGAGGGACTCACGGTCGGAGTGTCACTCTCGGTCGGAGTGAGTGAGGGTTTACTGTCAGAGTGAGTTAGGGACTCGCTGTCGGAGTGAGTGAGGGTTCACTATCGGAGTGAGTGAGGGTTCACTATCGGAGTGAGTGAGGGTTCACAGTTGGATTGAGTGAGGGTTCACTGTCGGAGTGAGTGAGGGCTCACTGTCGGAGTGAATGAGGGTTCACTTTCGGAGTGAGTTAGGGACTCATTGTCGGAGTGATTGAGGGTTCACTCTCGGAGAGAGTGAGGGATTCGCTGTTGGAATGAGGGTTCTCTGTTGCAGTGAGTGAGGGTTCACTCTCGGTGTGAGTGACGCATTCGCTGTCGGAGTGAGTGAGGGTTCACAGTTGGATTGAGTGAAGGTTCACTGTCGGAGTGAGTGAGGGTTCACTTTCGGAGTGAGTGAGGGTTCACTGTTGGCGTGAGTGAGGCACTCACTGTCCCAGTGTCACTCACTGTCGGATTGAGTGAGGGTTCACTGTCGGAGTAAATGAGGGACTCACGGTCGGAGTGTCACTCTCGGTCGGAGTGAATGAGGGTTCACTCTCGGAGTGAGTGAGGGTTCACTGTCAAAGTGAGTGAGTGTTCACTCTCGGAGTAAGTGACGCACTCGCTGTCGCAGTGAGTGAGGGTTCACTCTCGGAGTGAGTGAGGGATTCGCTGTCGGAGTGAGTGAGGGATTCACTGTCAGAGTGAGTGAGGGTTCACTGTCGGAGTGAGTCAGGGTTCACTGTCAGAGTGAGTGAGTGACTCGCTGTCGGAGTGAGTGAGGGTTCACTGTTGGAGTACGTGAGGGACTCATTGTCAATGTGAGTGAGTGTTCACTCTCGGAGTTAGTGACGCCCTCGCTGTCGGAGTGGCTGAGGGTTCACTCTCGAAGTGAGTGAGGGATTCGCTGTTGGAGTGAAGGGTTCACTGTCGGAGTGAGTCAGGCACTCGCTCTCGTAGTGCGTGAGGGTGCACTGTCGGAGTGAGTGAGGGTTCACTCTCGGAGTGAGTGAGGGATTCACTGTTGGAGTGAGTGAGGGTTCACTGTCGGAGTGAGTGAGCGTTCACTGTCGAAGTGTGCGAGGGATCACTGTCCGAGTGTCACTCAGTGTCGGAGTGAGTGAGGGTTCACTGTCGGAGTGAGTGAGGGACACCCTGTCAGAGTGAGTTAGGGACTCGCTGTCGGAGTGAGTGAGGTTTCACTGTCGGAGTGAATGAGGGACTCACTGTCGGAGTGTCACTCAGTGTCGGAGTGAGTGAGGGTTTACTGTCAGAGTGAGTTAGGGACTCGCTGTCGGAGTGAGTGAGGGACTCACTGTCGGAGTGATTGAGGGTTCACTCTCGGAGTGAGTGAGGGATTTGTTGTTGGAATGAGGGTTCATTGTCGGAGTGAGTGAGGGTTCACTGTTGGAGTACGTGAGGGACTCGCTGTCGGAGTGAGTGAGCGTTCACTGTGGGAGTGAGTGAGGCACTCACTCTCGGAGTGAGTGAGCGTTCACTGTCCAAGTGTGCGAGGGATCATTGTCGGAGTGTCACTCAATGTCGGAGTGAGTGAGGGTTTACTGTCAGAGTGAGTGAGGGTTCACTGTCGGTGTGAGTGAGGTTTCACTATCAGAGTGAGTGAGGGTTCACTGTCGGTGTGAGTGAGGGTTCACTTTCGGAGTGAGTGAGGGTTCACTGTTGGCGTGAGTGAGGCACTCACTGTCCCAGTGTCACTCACTGTCGGATTGAGTGAGGGTTCACTGTCGGAGTAAATGAGGGACTCACGGTCGGAGTGTCACTCTCGGTCGGAGTGAATGAGGGTTCACTCTCGGAGTGAGTGAGGGTTCACTGTCAAAGTGAGTGAGTGTTCACTCTCGGAGTAAGTGACGCACTCGCTGTCGGAGTGAGTGAGGGTTCACTCTCGGAGTGAGTGAGGGATTCGCTGTCGGAGTGAGTGAGGGATTCACTGTCAGAGTGAGTGAGGGTTCACTGTCGGAGTGAGTCAGGGTTCACTGTCAGAGTGAGTGAGTGACTCGCTGTCGGAGTGAGTGAGGGTTCACTGTTGGAGTACGTGAGGGACTCATTGTCAATGTGAGTGAGTGTTCACTCTCGGAGTTAGTGACGCACTCGCTGTCGGAGTGGCTGAGGGTTCACTCTCGAAGTGAGTGAGGGATTCGCTGTTGGAGTGAAGGGTTCACTGTCGGAGTGAGTCAGGCACTCGCTCTCGTAGTGCGTGAGGGTGCACTGTCGGAGTGAGTGAGGGTTCACTCTCGGAGTGAGTGAGGGATTCACTGTTGGAGTGAGTGAGGGTTCACTGTCGGAGTGAGTGAGCGTTCACTGTCGAAGTGTGCGAGGGATCACTGTCCGAGTGTCACTCAGTGTCGGAGTGAGTGAGGGTTCACTGTCGGAGTGAGTGAGGGACACCCTGTCAGAGTGAGTTAGGGACTCGCTGTCGGAGTGAGTGAGGTTTCACTGTCGGAGTGAATGAGGGACTCACGGTCGGAGTGTCACTCTCTGTCAGAGCGAGTGAGGGTTCACAGTTGGATTGAGTGAGGGTTCACTGTCGGAGTGAGTGAGGGATTCATTGACCGAGTGTCACTCACTGTCGGAATGAATGAGAGTTCACTTTCGGAGTGAGTTAGGGTTCACTGTCGGAGTGAGTGAGGGACTCGCTGTTGGAATGAGGGTTCTCTGTCGCAGTGAGTGAGGGTTCACTCTCGGAGTGAGTGACGAACTCGCTGTCGGAGTGAGTGAGGGTTCACTGTTGGAGCGAGTGAGGTTTCACTATCGGAGTGAGTGAGCTTTCACTATCGGAGTGAGTGTGGGTTCACAGTTGCATTGAGTGAGTGTTCACTGTCGGAGTGATTGAGGGTTCACTCTCGGAGTGAGTGAGGGATTTGTTGTTGGAATGAGGGTTCATTGTCGGAGTGAGTGAGGGTTCACTGTTGGAGTACGTGAGGGACTCGCTGTCGGAGTGAGTGAGCGTTCACTGTGGGAGTGAGTGAGGCACTCACTCTCGGAGTGAGTGAGCGTTCACTGTCGAAGTGTGCGAGGGATCATTGTCGGAGTGTGACTCAATGTCGGAGTGAGTGAGGGTTTACTGTCAGAGTGAGTTAGGGACTCGCTGTCGGAGTGAGTGAGGGTTCACTGTCGGTGTGAGTGAGGTTTCACTATCAGAGTGAGTGAGGGTTCACTGTCGGTGTGAGTGAGGGTTCACTTTCGGAGTGAGTGAGGGTTCACTGTTGGTGTGAGTGAGGCACTCACTGTCCCAGTGTCACTCACTGTTGGAGTGAGTGAGGGACTTGCTGTCGGAGTCAATGAGGGACTCACGGTTGGAGTGTCACTCTCGGTCAGAGTGAGTGACGGTTCACTGTCGGATGATGGAGAGTTGACTCTCGGAGTGAGTGAGCTTTCACTATCGGAGTGAGTGTTGGTTCACTGTCGATGTGAGTGAGGTTTCACTATCGGAGTGAGTGAGGGTTCACAGTTGGAGTGAGTGAGGGTTCACTTTCGGAGTGAGTGAGGGTTCACTGTTGGCGTGAGTGAGGCACTCACTGTCCCAGTGTCACTCACTGTCGGATTGAGTGAGGGTTCACTGTCGGAGTGAATGAGGGACTCACGGTCGGAGTGTCACTCTCGGTCGGAGTGAGTGAGGGTTCACTGTCGGATGATAGAGGGTTGACTCTCGGAGTGAGTGAGCTTTCACTGTCGGAGTGAGTGAGGGTTCACTGTCGGAGTGCGTGAGGGACTCACTGTCGGAGTGTCACTAACTGTGGAGTGAGTGAGGTTTCACTCTCGGAGCGAGTGAGGGTTCACTGTTGTAGCGAGTGAAGAACTCGCTGTCAGAGTGAGTTCGGGACTCAGTGCAAGAGTGTCACTCGCTGTCGGAGTGGCTGAGGGTTCACTCTCAGAGTGAGTGAGGGATTCGCTGTCGGAGTGAGTGAGCGTTCACTGTGGGGGTGAGTGAGGCACTTACTCTCGGAGTGAGTGAGCGTTCACTGTCGAAGTGTGTGAGGGATCAATGTCGGAGTGTCACTCAGTGTCGGAGTGAGTGAGGGTTCACTGTCAGAGTGAATGAGGGACTCACGTTCGGAGTGTCCCTCTCTGTCGGAGTGAGTGAGGGTTCACAGTTGGAGTGAGTAAGCTTTCACTATCGGAGTGAGTGAGGGTTCACTGTCGGAGTGAGTGAGGGATTAATTGTCGGATTGATTGAGGGTCTCACTATCGGAGTGAGTGAGCTTTCACTATCGGAGTGAGTGTGGGTTCACAGTTGCATTGAGTGAGGGTTCACTGTCGGAGTGAGTGAGGGACTCACTGTCGGAGTGATTGAGGGTTCATTCTTGGAGTGAGTGAGGGATTCGTTGTTGGAATGAGGGTTCATTGTCGGAGTGAGTGAGGGTTCACTGTTGGAGTACGTGAGGGACTCGCTGTCGGAGTGAGTGAGCGTTCACTGTGGGAGTGAGTGAGGCACTCACTCTCGGAGTGAGTGAGCGTTCACTGTCGAAGTGTGCGAGGGATCACTGTCGGAGTGTCACTCAGTGTCGGAGTGAGTGAGGGTTTACTGTCAGAGTGAGTTAGGGACTCGCTGTCGGAGTGAGTGAGGGACTCACTGTCGGAGTGATTGAGGGTTCATTCTTGGAGTGAGTGAGGGATTCGTTGTTGGAATGAGGGTTCATTGTCGGAGTGAGTGAGGGTTCACTGTTGGAGTACGTGAGGGACTCGCTGTCGGAGTGAGTGAGCGTTCACTGTGGGAGTGAGTGAGGCACTCACTCTCGGAGTGAGTGAGCGTTCACTGTCGAAGTGTGCGAGGGATCACTGTCGGAGTGTCACTCAGTGTCGGAGTGAGTGAGGGTTTACTGTCAGAGTGAGTTAGGGACTCGCTGTCGGAGTGAGTGAGGGTTCACTGTCGGTGTGAGTGAGGGTTCACTATCGGAGTGAGTGAGGGTTCACTGTCGTTGTGAGTGAGGGTTCACTTTCGGAGTGAGTGAGGGTTCATTGTTGGTGTGAGTGAGGCACTCAGGTCCGAGTGTCACTCACAGTTGGAGTGAGTGAGGGACTTGCTGTCGGAGTCAATGAGGGACTCACGGTCGGAGTGTCACTCTCGGTCAGAGTGAGTGAGGGTTCACTGTCGGATGATGGAGGGTTGACTCTTGGAGTGAGTGAGCTTTCACTATCGGAGTGAGTGTTGGTTCACTTTCGGAGTGAGTGAGGGTTCACTTTGGCGTGAGTGAGGCACTCACTGTCCCAGTGTCACTCACTGTCGGATTGAGTGAGGGTTCACTGTCGGAGTGAATGAGGGACTCACGGTCGGAGTGTCACTCTCGGTCGGAGTGAGTGAGGGTTTACTGTCAGAGTGAGTTAGGGACTCGCTGTCGGAGTGAGTGAGGGTTCACTGTCGGTGTGAGTGAGGGTTCACTATCGGAGTGAGTGAGGGTTCACTGTCGTTGTGAGTGAGGGTTCACTTTCGGAGTGAGTGAGGGTTCACTATCGGAGTGAGTGAGGGTTCACAGTTGGATTGAGTGAGAGTTCACTGTCGGAGTGTCATTCACTGTCGGAGTGAATGAGGGTTCACTTTCGGAGTGAGTTAGGGACTCATTGTCGGAGTGATTGAGGGTTCACTCTCGGAGAGAGTGAGGGATTCGCTGTTGGAATGAGGGTTCTCTGTTGCATGGGGTGAGGGTTCACTCTCGGAGTGAGTGACGCACTCGCTGTCGGAGTGAGTGAGGGTTCACAGTTGGATTGAGTGAAGGTTCACTGTTGGAGTGAGTGAGGGTTCACTTTCGGAGTGAGTGAGGGTTCACTGTTGGCGTGAGTGAGGCACTCACTGTCCCAGTGTCACTCACTGTCGGATTGAGTGAGGGTTCACTGTCGGAGTAAATGAGGGACTCACGGTCGGAGTGAGTGAGGGTTCACTCTCGGAGTGAGTGAGGGTTCACTGTCAAAGTGAGTGAGTGTTCACTCTCGGAGTAAGTGACGCACTCGCTGTCGGAGTGAGTGAGGGTTCACTCTCGGAGTGAGTGAGGGATTCGCTGTCGGAGTGAGTGAGGGATTCACTGTCAGAGTGAGTGAGGGTTCACTGTCGGAGTGAGTCAGGGTTCACTGTCAGAGTGAGTGAGTGACTCGCTGTCGGAGTGAGTGAGGGTTCACTGTTGGAGTACGTGAGGGACTCATTGTCAATGTGAGTGAGTGTTCACTCTCGGAGTTAGTGACGCACTCGCTGTCGGAGTGGCTGAGGGTTCACTCTCGAAGTGAGTGAGGGATTCGCTGTTGGAGTGAAGGGTTCACTGTCGGAGTGAGTCAGGCACTCGCTCTCGTAGTGCGTGAGGGTGCACTGTCGGAGTGAGTGAGGGTTCACTCTCGGAGTGAGTGAGGGATTCACTGTTGGAGTGAGTGAGGGTTCACTGTCGGAGTGAGTGAGCGTTCACTGTCGAAGTGTGCGAGGGATCACTGTCCGAGTGTCACTCAGTGTCGGAGTGAGTGAGGGTTCACTGTCGGAGTGAGTGAGGGACACCCTGTCAGAGTGAGTTAGGGACTCGCTGTCGGAGTGAGTGAGGTTTCACTGTCGGAGTGAATGAGGGACTCACGGTCGGAGTGTCACTCTCTGTCAGAGCGAGTGAGGGTTCACAGTTCAATTGAGTGAGGGTTCACTGTCGGAGTGAGTGAGGGATTCATTGACGGAGTGTCACTCACTGTCGGAGTGAATGAGAGTTCACTTTCGGAGTGAGTTAGGGTTCACTGTCGGAGTGAGTGAGGGTCTCACTGTTGGAATGAGGGTTCTCTGTCGCAGTGAGTGAGGGTTCACTCTCGGAGTGAGTGACGAACTCGCTGTCGGAGTGAGTGAGCTTTCACTATCGGAGTGAGTGTGGGTTCACAGTTGCATTGAGTGAGAGTTCACTGTCGGAGTGATTGAGGGTTCACTCTCGGAGTGAGTGAGGGATTTGTTGTTGGAATGAGGGTTCATTGTCGGAGTGAGTGAGGGTTCACTGTTGGAGTACGTGAGGGACTCGCTGTCGGAGTGAGTGAGCGTTCACTGTGGGAGTGAGTGAGGCACTCACTCTCGGAGTGAGTGAGCGTTCACTGTCGAAGTGTGCGAGGGATCATTGTCGGAGAGTCACTCAGTGTCGGAGTGAGTGAGGGTTCACTGTCGGTGTGAGTGAGGTTTCACTATCGGAGTGAGTGAGGGTTCACTGTCGTTGTGAGTGAGGGTTCACTTTCGGAGTGAGTGAGGGTTCACTGTTGGTGTGAGTGAGGCACTCACTGTCCCAGTGTCACTCACTGTTGGAGTGAGTGAGGGACTTGCTGTCGGAGTCAATGAGGGACTCACGGTCGGAGTGTCACTCTCGGTCAGAGTGAGTGAGGGTTCACTGTCGGATGATGGAGAGTTGACTCTCGGAGTGAGTGAGCTTTCACTATCGGAGTGAGTGTTGGTTCACTGTCGATGTGAGTGAGGTTTCACTATCGGAGTGAGTGAGGGTTCACAGTTGGAGTGAGTGAGCTTTCACTATCGGAGTGAGTGAGGGTTCACTGTTGGCGTGAGTGAGGCACTCACTGTCCCAGTGTCACTCACTGTCGGATTGAGTGAGGGTTCACTGTCGGAGTGAATGAGGGACTCACGGTCGGAGTGTCACTCTCGGTCGGAGTGAGTGAGGGTTCACATGGAGTGAGTGAGCTTTCACTATCGGAGTGAGTGTGGGTTCACAGTTGCATTGAGTGAGGGTTCACTGTCAGAGTGAGTGAGGGACTCACTGTCGGAGTGATTGAGGGTTCATTCTTGGAGTGAGTGAGGGATTCGTTGTTGGAATGAGGGTTCATTGTCGGAGTGAGTGGGGGTTCACTGTTGGAGTACGTGAGGGACTCGCTGTCGGAGTGAGTGAGCGTTCACTGTGGGAGTGAGTGAGGCACTCACTTTCGGAGTGAGTGAGCGTTCACTGTCGAAGAGTGCGAGGGATCACTGTCGGAGTGTCACTCAGTGTCGGAGTGAGTGAGGGTTTACTGTCAGAGTGAGTTAGGGACTCGCTGTCGGAGTGAGTGAGGGACTCACTGTCGGAGTGATTGAGGGTTCATTCTTGGAGTGAGTGAGGGATTCGTTGTTGGAATGAGGGTTCATTGTCGGAGTGAGTGAGGGTTCACTGTTGGAGTACGTGAGGGACTCGCTGTCGGAGTGAGTGAGCGTTCACTGTGGGAGTGAGTGAGCGTTCACTGTCGAAGTGTGCGAGGGATCACTGTCGGAGTGTCACTCAGTGTCGGAGTGAGTGAGGGTTTACTGTCAGAGTGAGTTAGGGACTCGCTGTCGGAGTGAGTGAGGGACTCACTGTCGGAGTGATTGAGGGTTCATTCTTGGAGTGAGTGAGGGATTCGTTGTTGGAATGAGGGTTCATTGTCGGAGTGAGTGAGGGTTCACTGTTGGAGTACGTGAGGGACTCGCTGTCGGAGTGAGTGAGCGTTCACTGTGGGAGTGAGTGAGGCACTCACTCTCGGAGTGAGTGAGCGTTCACTGTCGAAGTGTGCGAGGGATCATTGTCGGAGTGTGACTCAATGTCGGAGTGAGTGAGGGTTTACTGTCAGAGTGAGTTAGGGACTCGCTGTCGGAGTGAGTGAGGGTTCACTGTCGGTGTGAGTGAGGTTTCACTATCAGAGTGAGTGAGGGTTCACTGTCGGTGTGAGTGAGGGTTCACTTTCGGAGTGAGTGAGGGTTCACTGTTGGTGTGAGTGAGGCACTCAGGTCCGAGTGTCACTCACAGTTGGAGTGAGTGAGGGACTTGCTGTCGGAGTCAATGAGGGACTCACGGTCGGAGTGTCACTCTCGGTCAGAGTGAGTGAGGGTTCACTGTCGGATGATGGAGGGTTGACTCTTGGAGTGAGTGAGCTTTCACTATCGGAGTGAGTGTTGGTTCACTTTCGGAGTGAGTGAGGGTTCACTTTGGCGTGAGTGAGGCACTCACTGTCCCAGTGTCACTCACTGTCGGATTGAGTGAGGGTTCACTGTCGGAGTGAATGAGGGACTCACGGTCGGAGTGTCACTCTCGGTCGGAGTGAGTGAGGGTTTACTGTCAGAGTGAGTTAGGGACTCGCTGTCGGAGTGAGTGAGGGTTCACTGTCGGTGTGAGTGAGGGTTCACTATCGGAGTGAGTGAGGGTTCACTGTCGTTGTGAGTGAGGGTTCACTTTCGGAGTGAGTGAGGGTTCACTATCGGAGTGAGTGAGGGTTCACAGTTGGATTGAGTGAGAGTTCACTGTCGGAGTGAGTGAGGGCTCACTGTCGGAGTGTCATTCACTGTCGGAGTGAATGAGGGTTCACTTTCGGAGTGAGTTAGGGACTCATTGTCGGAGTGATTGAGGGTTCACTCTCGGAGAGAGTGAGGGATTCGCTGTTGGAATGAGGGTTCTCTGCTGCAGTGAGTGAGGGTTCACTCTCGGAGTGAGTGACGCACTCGCTGTCGGAGTGAGTGAGGGTTCACAGTTGGATTGAGTGAAGGTTCACTGTTGGAGTGAGTGAGGGTTCACTTTCGGAGTGAGTGAGGGTTCACTGTTGGCGTGAGTGAGGCACTCACTGTCCCAGTGTCACTCACTGTCGGATTGAGTGAGGGTTCACTGTCGGAGTAAATGAGGGACTCACGGTCGGAGTGTCACTCTCTGTCGGAGTGAGTGAGGGTTCACAGTTGGAGTGAGTAAGCTTTCACTATCGGAGTGAGTGAGGGTTCACTGTCGGAGTGAGTGAGGGATTAATTGTCGGATTGATTGAGGGTCTCACTATCGGAGTGAGTGAGCTTTCACTATCGGAGTGAGTGTGGGTTCACAGTTGCATTGAGTGAGGGTTCACTGTCGGAGTGAGTGAGGGACTCACTGTCGGAGTGATTGAGGGTTCATTCTTGGAGTGAGTGAGGGATTCGTTGTTGGAATGAGGGTTCATTGTCGGAGTGAGTGAGGGTTCACTGTTGGAGTACGTGAGGGACTCGCTGTCGGAGTGAGTGAGCGTTCACTGTGGGAGTGAGTGAGGCACTCACTCTCGGAGTGAGTGAGCGTTCACTGTCGAAGTGTGCGAGGGATCACTGTCGGAGTGTCACTCAGTGTCGGAGTGAGTGAGGGTTTACTGTCAGAGTGAGTTAGGGACTCGCTGTCGGAGTGAGTGAGGGACTCACTGTCGGAGTGATTGAGGGTTCATTCTTGGAGTGAGTGAGGGATTCGTTGTTGGAATGAGGGTTCCTTGTCGGAGTGAGTGAGGGTTCACTGTTGGAGTACGTGAGGGACTCGCTGTCGGAGTGAGTGAGCGTTCACTGTGGGAGTGAGTGAGGCACTCACTCGGAGTGAGTGAGCGTTCACTGTCGAAGTGTGCGAGGGATCACTGTCGGAGTGTCACTCAGTGTCGGAGTGAGTGAGCGTTCACTGTCAGAGTGAGTTAGGGACTCGCTGTCGGAGTGAGTGAGGGTTCACTGTCGGTGTGAGTGAGGGTTCACTATCGGAGTGAGTGAGGGTTCACTGTCGTTGTGAGTGAGGGTTCACTTTCGGAGTGAGTGAGGGTTCACTGTTGGTGTGAGTGAGGCACTCAGGTCCGAGTGTCACTCACAGTTGGAGTGAGTGAGGGACTTGCTGTCGGAGTCAATGAGGGACTCACGGTCGGAGTGTCACTCTCGGTCAGAGTGAGTGAGGGTTCACTGTCGGATGATGGAGGGTTGACTCTTGGAGTGAGTGAGCTTTCACTATCGGAGTGAGTGTTGGTTCACTTTCGGAGTGAGTGAGGGTTCACTTTGGCGTGAGTGAGGCACTCACTGTCCCAGTGTCACTCACTGTCGGATTGAGTGAGGGTTCACTGTCGGAGTGAATGAGGGACTCACGGTCGGAGTGTCACTCTCGGTCGGAGTGAGTGAGGGTTTACTGTCAGAGTGAGTTAGGGACTCGCTGTCGGAGTGAGTGAGGGTTCACTGTCGGTGTGAGTGAGGGTTCACTATCGGAGTGAGTGAGGGTTCACTGTCGTTGTGAGTGAGGGTTCACTTTCGGAGTGAGTGAGGGTTCACTATCGGAGTGAGTGAGGGTTCACAGTTGGATTGAGTGAGAGTTCACTGTCGGAGTGAGTGAGGGCTCACTGTCGGAGTGTCATTCACTGTCGGAGTGAATGAGGGTTCACTTTCGGAGTGAGTTAGGGACTCATTGTCGGAGTGATTGAGGGTTCACTCTCGGAGAGAGTGAGGTATTCGCTGTTGGAATGAGGGTTCTCTGTTGCATGGGGTGAGGGTTCACTCTCGGAGTGAGTGACGCACTCGCTGTCGGAGTGAGTGAGGGTTCACAGTTGGATTGAGTGAAGGTTCACTGTTGGAGTGAGTGAGGGTTCACTTTCGGAGTGAGTGAGGGTTCACTGTTGGCGTGAGTGAGGCACTCACTGTCCCAGTGTCACTCACTGTCGGATTGAGTGAGGGTTCACTGTCGGAGTAAATGAGGGACTCACGGTCGGAGTGAGTGAGGGTTCACTCTCGGAGTGACTGAGGGTTCACTGTCAAAGTGAGTGAGTGTTCACTCTCGGAGTAAGTGACGCACCCGCTGTCGGAGTGAGTGAGGGTTCACTCTCGGAGTGAGTGAGGGATTCGCTGTCGGAGTGAGTGAGGGATTCACTGTCAGAGTGAGTGAGGGTTCACTGTCGGAGTGAGTCAGGGTTCACTGTCAGAGTGAGTGAGTGACTCGCTGTCGGAGTGAGTGAGGGTTCACTGTTGGAGTACGTGAGGGACTCATTGTCAATGTGAGTGAGTGTTCACTCTCGGAGTTAGTGACGCACTCGCTGTCGGAGTGGCTGAGGGTTCACTCTCGAAGTGAGTGAGGGATTCGCTGTTGGAGTGAAGGGTTCACTGTCGGAGTGAGTCAGGCACTCGCTCTCGTAGTGCGTGAGGGTGCACTGTCGGAGTGAGTGAGGGTTCACTCTCGGAGTGAGTGAGGGATTCACTGTTGGAGTGAGTGAGGGTTCACTGTCGGAGTGAGTGAGCGTTCACTGTCGAAGTGTGCGAGGGATCACTGTCCGAGTGTCACTCAGTGTCGGAGTGAGTGAGGGTTCACTGTCGGAGTGAGTGAGGGACACCCTGTCAGAGTGAGTTAGGGACTCGCTGTCGGAGTGAGTGAGGTTTCACTGTCGGAGTGAATGAGGGACTCACGGTCGGAGTGTCACTCTCTGTCAGAGCGAGTGAGGGTTCACAGTTCAATTGAGTGAGGGTTCACTGTCGGAGTGAGTGAGGGATTCATTGACGGAGTGTCACTCACTGTCGGAGTGAATGAGAGTTCACTTTCGGAGTGAGTTAGGGTTCACTGTCGGAGTGAGTGAGGGTCTCACTGTTGGAATGAGGGTTCTCTGTCGCAGTGAGTGAGGGTTCACTCTCGGAGTGAGTGACGAACTCGCTGTCGGAGTGAGTGAGCTTTCACTATCGGAGTGAGTGTGGGTTCACAGTTGCATTGAGTGAGAGTTCACTGTCGGAGTGATTGAGGGTTCACTCTCGGAGTGAGTGAGGGATTTGTTGTTGGAATGAGGGTTCATTGTCGGAGTGAGTGAGGGTTCACTGTTGGAGTACGTGAGGGACTCGCTGTCGGAGTGAGTGAGCGTTCACTGTGGGAGTGAGTGAGGCACTCACTCTCGGAGTGAGTGAGCGTTCACTGTCGAAGTGTGCGAGGGATCATTGTCGGAGAGTCACTCAGTGTCGGAGTGAGTGAGGGTTCACTGTCGGTGTGAGTGAGGTTTCACTATCGGAGTGAGTGAGGGTTCACTGTCGTTGTGAGTGAGGGTTCACTTTCGGAGTGAGTGAGGGTTCACTGTTGGTGTGAGTGAGGCACTCACTGTCCCAGTGTCACTCACTGTTGGAGTGAGTGAGGGACTTGCTGTCGGAGTCAATGAGGGACTCACGGTCGGAGTGTCACTCTCGGTCAGAGTGAGTGAGGGTTCACTGTCGGATGATGGAGAGTTGACTCTCGGAGTGAGTGAGCTTTCACTATCGGAGTGAGTGTTGGTTCACTGTCGATGTGAGTGAGGTTTCACTATCGGAGTGAGTGAGGGTTCACAGTTGGAGTGAGTGAGCTTTCACTATCGGAGTGAGTGTTGGTTCACTGTCGATGTGAGTGAGGTTTCACTATCGGAGTGAGTGAGGGTTCACAGTTGGAGTGAGTGAGGGTTCTCTTTCGGAGTGAGTGAGGGTTCACTGTTGGCGTGAGTGAGGCACTCACTGTCCCAGTGTCACTCACTGTCGGATTGAGTGAGGGTTCACTGTCGGAGTGAATGAGGGACTCACGGTCGGAGTGTCACTCTCGGTCGGAGTGAGTGAGGGTTCACATGGAGTGAGTGAGCTTTCACTATCGGAGTGAGTGTGGGTTCACAGTTGCATTGAGTGAGGGTTCACTGTCAGAGTGAGTGAGGGACTCACTGTCGGAGTGATTGAGGGTTCATTCTTGGAGTGAGTGAGGGATTCGTTGTTGGAATGAGGGTTCATTGTCGGAGTGAGTGGGGGTTCACTGTTGGAGTACGTGAGGGACTCGCTGTCGGAGTGAGTGAGCGTTCACTGTGGGAGTGAGTGAGGCACTCACTCTCGGAGTGAGTGAGCGTTCACTGTCGAAGAGTGCGAGGGATCACTGTCGGAGTGTCACTCAGTGTCGGAGTGAGTGAGGGTTTACTGTCAGAGTGAGTTAGGGACTTGCTGTCGGAGTGAGTGAGGGACTCACTGTCGGAGTGATTGAGGGTTCATTCTTGGAGTGAGTGAGGGATTCGTTGTTGGAATGAGGGTTCATTGTCGGAGTGAGTGAGGGTTCACTGTTGGAGTACGTGAGGGACTCGCTGTCGGAGTGAGTGAGCGTTCACTGTGGGAGTGAGTGAGGCACTCACTCTCGGAGTGAGTGAGCGTTCACTGTCGAAGTGTGCGAGGGATCACTGTCGGAGTGTCACTCAGTGTCGGAGTGAGTGAGGGTTTACTGTCAGAGTGAGTTAGGGACTCGCTGTCGGAGTGAGTGAGGGTTCACTGTCGGTGTGAGTGAGGGTTCACTATCGGAGTGAGTGAGGGTTCACTGTCGTTGTGAGTGAGGGTTCACTTTCGGAGTGAGTGAGGGTTCACTGTTGGTGTGAGTGAGGCACTCAGGTCCGAGTGTCACTCACAGTTGGAGTGAGTGAGGGACTTGCTGTCGGAGTCAATGAGGGACTCACGGTCGGAGTGTCACTCTCGGTCAGAGTGAGTGAGGGTTCACTGTCGGATGATGGAGGGTTGACTCTTGGAGTGAGTGAGCTTTCACTATCGGAGTGAGTGTTGGTTCACTTTCGGAGTGAGTGAGGGTTCACTTTGGCGTGAGTGAGGCACTCACTGTCCCAGTGTCACTCACTGTCGGATTGAGTGAGGGTTCACTGTCGGAGTGAATGAGGGACTCACGGTCGGAGTGTCACTCTCGGTCGGAGTGAGTGAGGGTTTACTGTCAGAGTGAGTTAGGGACTCGCTGTCGGAGTGAGTGAGGGTTCACTGTCGGTGTGAGTGAGGGTTCACTATCGGAGTGAGTGAGGGTTCACTGTCGTTGTGAGTGAGGGTTCACTTTCGGAGTGAGTGAGGGTTCACTATCGGAGTGAGTGAGGGTTCACAGTTGGATTGAGTGAGAGTTCACTGTCGGAGTGAGTGAGGGCTCACTGTCGGAGTGTCATTCACTGTCGGAGTGAATGAGGGTTCACTTTCGGAGTGAGTTAGGGACTCATTGTCGGAGTGATTGAGGGTTCACTCTCGGAGAGAGTGAGGTATTCGCTGTTGGAATGAGGGTTCTCTGTTGCATGGGGTGAGGGTTCACTCTCGGAGTGAGTGACGCACTCGCTGTCGGAGTGAGTGAGGGTTCACAGTTGGATTGAGTGAAGGTTCACTGTTGGAGTGAGTGAGGGTTCACTTTCGGAGTGAGTGAGGGTTCACTGTTGGCGTGAGTGAGGCACTCACTGTCCCAGTGTCACTCACTGTCGGATTGAGTGAGGGTTCACTGTCGGAGTAAATGAGGGACTCACGGTCGGAGTGAGTGAGGGTTCACTCTCGGAGTGACTGAGGGTTCACTGTCAAAGTGAGTGAGTGTTCACTCTCGGAGTAATTGACGCACTCGCTGTCGGAGTGAGTGAGGGTTCACTCTCGGAGTGAGTGAGGGATTCGCTGTCGGAGTGAGTGAGGGATTCACTGTCAGAGTGAGTGAGGGTTCACTGTCGGAGTGAGTCAGGGTTCACTGTCAGAGTGAGTGAGTGACTCGCTGTCGGAGTGAGTGAGGGTTCACTGTTGGAGTACGTGAGGGACTCATTGTCAATGTGAGTGAGTGTTCACTCTCGGAGTTAGTGACGCACTCGCTGTCGGAGTGGCTGAGGGTTCACTCTCGAAGTGAGTGAGGGATTCGCTGTTGGAGTGAAGGGTTCACTGTCGGAGTGAGTCAGGCACTCGCTCTCGTAGTGCGTGAGGGTGCACTGTCGGAGTGAGTGAGGGTTCACTCTCGGAGTGAGTGAGGGATGTTGGAGTGAGTGAGGGTTCACTGTCGGAGTGAGTGAGCGTTCACTGTCGAAGTGTGCGAGGGATCACTGTCCGAGTGTCACTCAGTGTCGGAGTGAGTGAGGGTTCACTGTCGGAGTGAGTGAGGGACACCCTGTCAGAGTGAGTTAGGGACTCGCTGTCGGAGTGAGTGAGGTTTCACTGTCGGAGTGAATGAGGGACTCACGGTCGAAGTGTCACTCTCTGTCAGAGCGAGTGAGGGTTCACAGTTGGATTGAGTGAGGGTTCACTGTCGGAGTGAGTGAGGGATTCATTGACGGAGTGTCACTCACTGTCGGAGTGAATGAGAGTTCACTTTCGGAGTGAGTTAGGGTTCACTGTCGGAGTGAGTGAGGGTCTCACTGTTGGAATGAGGGTTCTCTGTCGCAGTGAGTGAGGGTTCACTCTCGGAGTGAGTGACGAACTCGCTGTCGGAGTGAGTGAGGGTTCACTGTTGGAGCGAATGAGGTTTCACTATCGGAGTGAGTGTGGGTTCACAGTTGCATTGAGTGAGGGTTCACTGTCGGAGTGAGTGAGGGACTCACTGTCGGAGTGAGTGAGGGTTCACTGTTGGAGCGAGTGAGGTTTCACTATCGGAGTGAGTGTGGGTTCACAGTTGCATTGAGTGAGGGTTCACTGTCAGAGTGAGTGAGGGACTCACTGTCGGAGTGATTGAGGGTTCATCTCGGAGTGAGTGAGGGATCCGCTGTTGGAATGAGGGTTCATTGTCGGAGTGAGTGAGGGTTCACTCTCGGAGTGAGTGACGCACTCGCTGTCGTAGTGAGTGAGGGTTCACTGTCGGATTGAGTGAGGTTTCACTATCAGAGTGAGTGAGGTTTCACTATCGGAGTGAGTGAGGGTTCACTATTGGCGTGAGTGAGGCACTCTCTGTCCCAGTGTCTCTCATTGTCGGATTGAGTGAGGGTTCACTGTCGGAGTGAATGAGGGACTCACGGTCGGAGTGTCACTCTCGGTCGGAGTGAGTGAGGGTTCGCTGTCGGATGATAGAGGGTTGACTCTCGGAGTGAGTGAGGTTTCACTATCGGAGTGAGTGAGGTTCACAGTTGGATTGAGTGAGGGTTCACTGTCGGAGTGAGTGAGGGATTCATTGTCGGAGTGAGTGAGGGACTCACTGTCGGAGTGTCTCTCACTGTCGGAGTGTCACTCACTGTCGGAGTGAATGAGGGTTCACTGTCGGAGTGAGTGAGGGTTCACTGTCGGAGTGAGTGAGGGACTCATTGTCGGAGTGATTGAGGGTTCACTCTCGGAGTGAGTGAGGGATTCGCTGTTGGAATGAGGGTTCTCTGTCGCAGTGAGTGAGGGTTCACTCTCGGAGTGAGGGACGCACTCGCTGTCGGAGTGAGTGAGAGTTCACTGTCGGAGTGAGTTCGGGACTCAGTGTCGGAGTGAGTGAGGGTGCACTGTTGGAGTGAGTGAGGGATTCACTGTCGGAGTGAGTGAGGATTCACTGTCGGAGTGAGTGAGGGACTCGCTGTCGGAGTGAGTGAGCGTTCACTGTCGAAGAGTGCGAGGGATCACTGTCGGAGTGTCACTCAGTGTCGGAGTGAGTGAGGGTTTACTGTCAGAGTGAGTTAGGGACTCGCTGTCGGAGTGAGTGAGGGACTCACTGTCGGAGTGATTGAGGGTTCATTCTTGGAGTGAGTGAGGGATTCGTTGTTGGAATGAGGGTTCATTGTCGGAGTGAGTGAGGGTTCACTGTTGGAGTACGTGAGGGACTCGCTGTCGGAGTGAGTGAGCGTTCACTGTGGGAGTGAGTGAGGCACTCACTCTCGGAGTGAGTGAGCGTTCACTGTCGAAGTGTGCGAGGGATCACTGTCGGAGTGTCACTCAGTGTCGGAGTGAGTGAGGGTTTACTGTCAGAGTGAGTTAGGGACTCGCTGTCGGAGTGAGTGAGGGTTCACTGTCGGTGTGAGTGAGGGTTCACTATCGGAGTGAGTGAGGGTTCACTGTCGTTGTGAGTGAGGGTTCACTTTCGGAGTGAGTGAGGGTTCACTGTTGGTGTGAGTGAGGCACTCAAGTCCGAGTGTCACTCACAGTTGGAGTGAGTGAGGGACTTGCTGTCGGAGTCAATGAGGGACTCACGGTCGGAGTGTCACTCTCGGTCAGAGTGAGTGAGGGTTCACTGTCGGATGATGGAGGGTTGACTCTTGGAGTGAGTGAGCTTTCACTATCGGAGTGAGTGTTGGTTCACTTTCGGAGTGAGTGAGGGTTCACTTTGGCGTGAGTGAGGCACTCACTGTCCCAGTGTCACTCACTGTCGGATTGAGTGAGGGTTCACTGTCGGAGTGAATGAGGGACTCACGGTCGGAGTGTCACTCTCGGTCGGAGTGAGTGAGGGTTTACTGTCAGAGTGAGTTAGGGACTCGCTGTCGGAGTGAGTGAGGGTTCACTGTCGGTGTGAGTGAGGGTTCACTATCGGAGTGAGTGAGGGTTCACTGTCGTTGTGAGTGAGGGTTCACTTTCGGAGTGAGTGAGGGTTCACTATCGGAGTGAGTGAGGGTTCACAGTTGGATTGAGTGAGAGTTCACTGTCGGAGTGAGTGAGGGCTCACTGTCGGAGTGTCATTCACTGTCGGAGTGAATGAGGGTTCACTTTCGGAGTGAGTTAGGGACTCATTGTCGGAGTGATTGAGGGTTCACTCTCGGAGAGAGTGAGGGATTCGCTGTTGGAATGAGGGTTCTCTGTTGCAGTGAGTGAGGGTTCACTCTTGGAGTGAGTGATGCACTCGCTGTCGGAGTGAGTGAGGGTTCACAGTTGGATTGAGTGAAGGTTCACTGTTGGAGTGAGTGAGGGTTCACTCTCGGAGTGAGTGAGCGTTCACTGTGGTAGTGAGTGAGGCACTCACTCTCGGACTGAGTGAGCGATCACTGTCGAAGTGTGCGAGGGATCACTGTCGGAGTGTCAGTGTCGGAGTGAGTGAGGGTTCACTGTCAGAGTGTGTGAGGGACTCGCTGTCGGAGTGAGTGAGCGTTCATTGTGGGAGTGAGTGAGGAACTCACTCTCGGAGTGAGTGAGCGTTCTCTGTCGAAGTGTGCGAGGGATCACTGTCAGAGTGTCACTCAGTGTCGGAGTGAGTGAGGGTTCACTGTCAGAGTGAGTGAGGGACTCATTGTCGGAGTGATTGAAGGTTCACTCTCGGAGTGAGTGAGGGATTCGCTGTTGGAATGAGGGTTCTCTGTCGCAGTGAGTGAGGGTTCACTCTCGGAGTGAGGGACGCACTCGCTGTCGGAGTGAGTGAGAGTTCACTGTCGGAGTGAGTTCGGGACTCAGTGTCGGAGTGAGTGAGGGTGCACTGTTGGAGTGAGTGAGGGATTCACTGTCGGAGTGAGTGAGGATTCACTGTCGGAGTGAGTGAGGGACTCGCTGTCGGAGTGAGTGAGCGTTCACTGTGGGAGTGAGTGAGGCACTCACTCTCGGACTGAGTGAGCGATCACTGTCGAAGTGTGCGAGGGATCACTGTCGGAGTGTCAGTGTCGGAGTGAGTGAGGGTTCACTGTCAGAGTGTGTGAGGGACTCGCTGTCGGAGTGAGTGAGCGTTCACTGTGGGAGTGAGTGAGGAACTCACTCTCGGAGTGAGTGAGCGTTCTCTGTCGAAGTGTGCGAGGGATCACTGTCGGAGTGTCACTCAGTGTCGGAGTGAGTGAGGGTTCACTGTCAGAGTGAGTGAGGGACTCATTGTCGGAGTGATTGAAGGTTCACTCTCGGAGTGAGTGAGGGATTCGCTGTTGGAATGAGGGTTCATTGTCGGAGTGAGTGAAGGTTCACTCTCGGAGGGAGTGACACACTCGCTGTCGGAGTGAGTGAGGGTTCACTGTCGGTGTGAGTGAGGTTTCACTATCGGAGTGAGTGAGGTTTCACTATCGGAGTGAGTGAGGGTTCACAGTTGGAGTGAGTGAGGGACTCACTTTCGGAGTGTCACTCACTGTCGGAGTGTCTGAGGGTTCACTATCGGAGTGTGTGAGGGATTCGCTGTTGGAGTGAGTGAGGGACTCATTGTCAGAGTGAGTGAGGGACTGTCGGATTGTCACTCACTGTCAGAGTGAATGAGGGTGCACTGTCGCAGTGAGTGAGGGTTCACTGTCGGAGTGAGTGTGGGTGCACTGTCGGAGTGAGTGAGGGTTCACTGTCGGTGTGAGTGAGGGACTCACTGTCGGTGTGAGTGAGGGACTCACTGTCGGAGTGAGTGAGGGTTCACTGTCGGTGTGAGTGAGGGACTCACTGTCGGTGTGAGTGAGGGACTCACTGTCGGTGTGAGTGAGGGACTCACTGCCGGAGTAAGTGAGTGATTCACTGTCGGAGTGAGTGAGGGTTCACTGTCGGTGTGAGTGAGGGTGCACTGTCGGAGTGAGTGAGGGCTCACTGTCGGAGTGCGTGAGGGTGCACTGTCGGAGTGACTGAGGATTCACTGTTGGAGTGAGTGTGGGTTGACTGTTGGAGTGAGTGAGGTTTCACTATCGGAGTGAGGGATTCGCTGTTGGAGTGAGGGTTCATTGTCGGAGTGAGTGAGGCGCTCGTTCTCTTAGTGCGTGAGGGTGCACTGTCGGAGTGAGTGAGGGTTCACTCTCGGAGTGAGTGACGCACTCGCTGTCGGAGTGATTGAGGGTTCACTGTCGGAGTGAGTGAGGGACTCACTGTCGGAGTGAGTGAGGGTTCACTGTCGGAGTGAGTGAGGGACTCACTGTCGGAGTGAGTGAGGGTTCACTGTCGGAGTGATTGTGGGGCTCACCGTCGGAGTGTCACTCTCAGTGTGTGACGATTCACTCTTGGAGTGAGTGAGGGATTCGCTGTTGGAGTGAGGGTTCATTGTTGGAGTTAGTGAGGCACTCCATAGTGAGTGAGGGTTCACTGTCACAGTGAGTGAGAGTTCACTCTCGGAGTGAGTGACGCACTCGCTGTCGGAGTGAGTGAGGGTTCACTGTCGGTGTGAGTGAGGGTTCACTGTCGGAGTGTGTGAGGGTTCACTCTCGGAGTGAGTAAGGGACTCACTGTCGGAGTGAGTGAGGGTTCACTGTCGGAGTGAATGAGGGATTCACGGTCGGAGTGTCACTCTCTATCGGAGTGAGTGAGATTTAACTGTCGGATGATAGAGGGTTGACTCTTGGAGTGAGTGAGCTTTCACTATCGGAGTGAGTGAGGGTTCACTCTCGTAGTGAGTGATGCACTCACTGTTGGAGTGAGTGAGGGTTCACTCTCGTAGTGAGTGATGCACTCACTGTCGGAGTGTGTGAGGGTTCACTCTCGGAGTGAATGAGGGATTCACGGTCGGAGTGTCACTCTTTATCGGAGTGAGTGAGAGTTCACTGCCGGATGATAGAGGGTTGACTCTCGAAGTGAGTGAGCTTTCACTATCGGAGTGAGTGATGGTTCACTCTTGGAGTGAGTGAGGGATTCGCTGTTGGAATGAGGATTCGTTGTCGGAGTGAGTGAGGGTTCACTCTCGGAGTGAGTGACGCACTCGCTGTCGGAGTGAGTGAGGGTTCACTGTCGGAGTGAGTTCAGGACTCAGTGTTGGAGTGAGTGAGGGACTTGCTGTCAGAGTGAGTGAGGGACTCACTGTCGGTGTGAGTGAGGTTTCACTATCGGCGTGAGTGAGGGTTCACTGTTGGAGTGAGTGAGAGTTCACTGTCGGAGTGAGTGAGGGACTAACTGTCGGAGTGAGTGAGGGTTCACTGCTGGAGTGAGTGAGGGACTCAGTGTCGGAGTGAGTGAGGGATTCACTATTGGAGTGAGTGAGCATTGTTGGTGTGAGTGAGTCACTCGCTCTCTTAGTGAGTGAGGGTTCACTGTCGCAGTGAGTGAGGGTTCACTCTCGGAGTGCCTGAGGGACTTGCTGTCGGAGTGACTCAGGGACGCACTGTCGGAGTGAGTGAGGGTTTACTGTTGGAGTGAGTGAGGGTTCACTGTCGGAGTGAGTGAGGGTTCGCTGTCGGAGTGCCCGAGGGACTCGCTGTCGGAGTGACTCAGGGATGCACTATTGGAGTGAGGGACTCGCTGTCAGAGTGAGTGAGGGTTCACTGTTGATGTGAATGAGGGGCTCACTGTCGGAGTGTCAGTCACTGTCGGAGTGAGTGAGGGTTCACTCTCGTAGTGAGTGATGCACACACTGTCGGAGTGTGTGAGGATTCACTCTCGGAGTGAGTGATGCACTCACTGTCGGTGTGTGTGAGGGTTCACTGTCGGAGTGAGTTAGGGACTCACAGAGTGTCACTCTCTATCGGAGTGAGTGAGAGTTCACTGTCGGATGATAGAGGGTTGACTCTTGGAGTGAGTGAGCTTTCACTATCGGAGTGAGTGAGGGTTCACTCTCGTAGTGAGTGATGCACTCACTGTTGGAGTGTGTGAGGGTTCACTCTCGGAGTGAGTGATGCACTCGCTGTCGAAGTGAGTGAGGGTTCACTGTCGGAGTGAGTTAGGGACTCACTGTCAGAGTGAGTGAGGGTTCTCTGTCGGAGTGAATGAGGGATTCACGGTTGGAGTGTCACTCTCTATCGGAGTGAGTGAGAGTTCACTGTCGGATGATAGAGGGATGACTCTTGGAGTGAGTGAGCTTTCACTATCGGAGTGAGTGAGGGTTCTCTCTCGGAGTGAGTGAGGGATTCGCTGTTGGAATAAAGGTTCATTGTCGGAGTGAGTGAGGGTTCACTCTCGGAGTGAGTGACGCACTCGCTGTCGGAGTGAGTGAGGGTTCACTGTCGGAGTGAGTTCGGGACTCAGTGTCGGAGTGAGTGAGGTTTCACTATCGGCGTGAGTGAGGGTTCACTGTTGGAGTGAGTGAGGGTTCACTGTCGGAGTGAGTGAGGGACTCACTGTCGGAGTGAGTGAGGGACTAACTGTCAGAGTGAGTGAGGGTTCACTGTCAGTGAGTGAGGGTTCACTCTCGTAGTGAGTGATGCCCTCGCTGTCGGAGTGAGTGAGGGTTCACTGTCGGAGTGAGTGAGTGTTCACTGTCAGTGTGTGAGGGTTCACTGTCGGAGTGAGTTAGGGACTCACTGTCGGAGTGAGTGAGGGTTCACTGTCGGAGTGAATGAGGGACTCACGGTCGGAGTGTCACTCTTTATCGGAGTGAGTGAGGGTTCACTGTCGGATGATAGAGGGTTGAATCTCGGAGTGAGTGAGCTTTCACTATCGGAGTGAGTGAGCGATTCGCTGTTGGAATGAGGGTTCGTTGTCAGAGTGAGTGAGGTTTCACTATCGGCGTGAGTGAGGTTTCACTATCGGCGTGAGTGAGGGCTCACTGTTGGAGTGAGTGAGAGTTCACTGTCGGAGTAAGTGAGGGACTCACTGTCGGAGTGAGTGAGGGACTAACTGTCAGAGTGAGTGAGGGTTCACTGTCGGAGTGAGTGAGGGACTAACTGTCGGTTTGAGTGAGGGTTCACTGTCAGAGTGAGTGAGGGTTCACTGTTGGAGTGAGTGAGGGTACACTCTCGGAGTGAGTGCGGGATTCGCTGTTGGAGTGAGTGAGCATTTTTGGAGTGAGTGAGTCACTCGTTCTCTTAGTGAGTGAGGGTTCACTGTCGCAGTGAGTGAGGGTTCACTCTCGGAGTGCCTGAGGGACTTGCTGTCAGAGTGACTCAGGGAAGCACTGTCGGAGTGAGTGAAGGTACACTCTCGGAATGAGTGAGGGATTCGCTGTTGGAGTGAGTGAGCATTGTTGGAGTGAGTGAGTCACTCGTTCTCTTAGTGAGTGAGGGTTCACTGTCGGAGTGAGTGAGGGTTCACTGTCAGAGTGAGTGAGGGACTCGCTGTCGGAGTGAGTGAGGGTTCACTGTTGGAGTGAGTGAGAGTTCATTGTCAGCGTGAGTGAAGGTTCACTCTCGTAGTGAGTGACGCATTCACTGTCGGAGTGAGTGAGGGTTCACTCTCGGAGTGAGTGACGCACTCGCTGTCGGAGTGAATGAGGATTCACTGTCGGAGTGAATGAGGGACTCACGGTCGGAGTGTCACTCTCTATCGGAGTGAGTGAGGGTTCACTGTCGGATGATTGAGGGTTGAGTCTCGGAGCGAGTGAGCTTTCACTATTGGAGTGAGTGAGGGTTCACAGTTGGATTAAGTGAGGGTTCACTGTCGGAGTGAGTGAGGGTCTCACTGTCGGAGTGAGTGAGGGATTCGCTGTTGGAATGAGGGTTCATTGTCGGAGTGAGTGAGGGTTGACTCTTGGTGTGTGAGGGACTAACTGGCGGAGTGAGTAAGGGTTCACTGTCTGTGTGAGTGAGGTTTCACTATCGGAGTGAGTGAGGTTTCACTATCGGAGTGAGTGAGGTTTTACTTTCGGAGTGAGTGAGGGTTCACTGTTGGCGTGAGTGAGGCACTCACTGTCTCAGTGTCACTCACTGTTGGATTGAGTGAGGGTTCACTGTCGGAGTGAATGAGGGACTCACGGACGGAGTGTCACTCTCGGTCGGAGTGAGTGAGGGTTCACTGTCGGATGATAGAGGGTTGACTCTCGGAGTGAGTGAGCTTTCACTATCGGAGTGAGTGAGGTTCACAGTTGGATTGAGTGAGGGTTCACTGTCGTAGTGAGTTAGGGACTCACTGTCGGAGTGTCACTCACTTTCGGAGTGAATGAGGGTTCACTGTTGGAGTGAGTGAGCGTTGACTGTCGGAGTGAGTGATGTTTCACGATCGGAGTGAGTGAGGGTTCGCTGCCGGAGTGAATGAGGGACTTGCCATTTGAATGAGTGAGGCACTTACTGTTGGAGTGAGTGAATGACTTGCTGTCGGAGAGAGTGAGGGACTCCCTGTCAGAGTGGGTTCGGGACTCACTGTTGGAGTGAGTGAGGGACTTGCTGTCGGAGTGAGTGAGGGACTTGCTGTCGGAGAGGGTTCGGGACTCAGTGTCGGAGTGAGTGAGGGACTCACTATCGGAGTGTCACTCACTGTCGGAGTGAGTGAGGGTTCACTGTCGGAGCGAGTGAGGGACTCAGTGTCGGAGTGAGTGAGGGTTCACTGTCGGAGTGAGTGAGGGACTTGCTGTCGGAGTGGGTTCGGGACTCAGTGTCGGAGTGAGTGAGGGACTCACTATCGGAGTGTCACTCACTGTCGGAGTGAGTGAGGGTTCACTGTCAGAGTGAGTGAGGGTTCACTGTTGGAGTGAGTGAGGGTACACTCTCGGAGTGAGTGAGGGATTCGCTGTTGGAGTGAGTGAGCATTGTTGGAGTGAGTGAGGCACTCGCTCTCGTAGTGAGTGAGGGTTCACTGTCGCAGTGAGGGTTCACTCTCGGAGTGCCTGAGGGACTTGCTGTTGGAGTGACTCAGGGACGCACCGTCGGATTGAGTGAGGTTTCACTATCGGAGTGAGTGAGGGTTCACTGTCGGAGTGACTGAGGGACTCACTGTCGGAGTGATTGAGGTTTCACTGTCGGAGTGAGTGAGGGACTCACTGTCGGAGTGATTGAGGGTTCACTCTCGGAGTGAGTGAGGGATTCGCTGTTGGAGTGAATGAGGGTTCATTGTCGGAGTGAGTGAGGGACTCACTATCGGAGTGTCACTCACTGTCGGTGTGATTGAGGGTTCTCTGTCGGAGTGAGTGAGGGACTTGCTGTCAGAGTAAGTGAGCGACTCACTGTCGGAGTGAGTGAGGGTCTCACTGTCGGAGTGTGTGAGGGACTCAATGTGGGAGTGAGTGAGGGATCCCTCTCGGAATGAGTGAGATTTCACTATCGGTGTGTGAGGGTTCGCTGCCGGAGTGAATGAGGGACTTGCTATTTGAGTGAGTGAGGGACTCACTGTCAGAGTGAGTGAGGGTTGACTGTCGGAGTGAGTGAGGGACTCACTGTCGGAGTGTCACTCACTGTCGGAGTGAATGAGCTTTGACTGTCGGAGTGAGTGAGGTTTCACGATCGGAGTGAGTGAGGGTTCACTGCCGGAGTGAATGAGGGACTTGCCATTTGAGTGAGTGAGGCACTTACTGTTGGAGTGAGTGAGGGACTTGCTGTCAGAGTCAGTGAGGGACTCACTGTCGGAGTGAGTGAGGGACTCGCTGTCGGACTGAGTGAGGGACTTGCTGTCGGAGTGAGTGAGGGACTTGTCGGAGTGGGTTCAGGACTCAGTGTCGGAGTGAGTGAGGCACTCACTATCGGAGTGTCACTCACTGTTGGAGTGAGTGAGGATTCACTGTTGGAGTGAGTGAGGGTACACTCTCGAAGTGAGTGAGGGATTCGCTGTTGGAGTGAGTGAGCATTGTTGGAGTGAGTGAGGCACTTGCTCTCGTAGTGAGTGAGGGTTCACTTTCGCAGTGAGGGTTCACTCTCGGAGTGCCTGAGGGACTTGCTGTCGGAGTGACTCAGGGACGCACCGTTGGAGTGAATAAGTGTTCACTGTCAGAGTGAGTGAGGGTTCACTGTCAGAGTGAGTGAGGGTTCACTGTCGGAGTGTGTGAGGGTTCACTGTCAGAGAGAGTGAGGGACTCACTGTCAGAGTGAGTGAGGGACTCGCTGTCGGAGTGAATGATGGTTCACTGTCGGAGTGACTGAGGGACTCGCTGTCGGAGTGAGTGACGGTTCACTGTCGGAGTGAGTGAGGGACTCGCTGTCGGAGTGTGCGGGTTCACTCTCGGAGTGAGAGACGCACTCGCTGTTGGAGTGAGTGAGGGTTCACTGTCGGAGTGAGTGAGGGACTCGCTGTCGGAGTGAGTGATGGTTCACTGTCGGAGTGACTGAGGGACTCGCTGTCGGAGTGAGTGAGGGTTCACTGTCGGATGATAGAGGGTTGACTCTCGGAGTGAGTGAGCTTTCACTGTCGGAGTGAGTGAGGGACTCACTGTCGGAGTGATTGAGGGTTCACTCTCGGATTGAGTGAGTGACGCACTCGCTGTCGGAGTGAGTGAGGGTTCACTGTCGGAGTGAGATCGGGACTCAGTGTCGGAGTGAGGAGGGTTCACTGTTGGAGTGAATGAGGGTTGGCTCTCGGAGTGAGTGAGCTTTCATTGTCGGAGTGAGTGAGGGACTCACTGTCGGAGTGATTGAGGGTTCACTCTCGGAGTGAGTGAGGGATTCGCTGTTGGAATGAGGGTTCATTGTCGGAGTGAGTGAGGGTTGACTCTCAGAGTGAGTGATGCACTCGCTGTCGGAATGAGTGAGGGACTCACTGTCGGAGTGAGTGAGGGACTAACTGTCGGAGTGAGTGAGGGTTGACTCTCAGAGTGAGTGAGCTTTCACTATCGGAGTGAGTGAGGGTTCACTATCGGAGTGAGTGAGGATTCACTGTTGGAGTGAGTGAGGGTTCACTGTCGGAGTGAATGAGGGACTCACGGTCGGAGTGTCACTCGCTATCGGAGTGAGTGAGGGTTCACAGTTGGATTGAGTGGGGGTTCACTGTCGGAGTGAGTGAGGGCTCACTCTCGGAGTGAGTGAGGGATTCGCTGTTGGAATGAGGGTTCGTTGTCGGAGTGAGTGAGGCACTCACTGTCGGAGTGAGTTATGGACTCATTGTTGGAGTGAGTGAGGGTTCACTCTCGGAGTGAGGTAGGGATTCGCTGTCGGAATGAGGGAGGGATCACTGTCGGTGTGAGTGAGGGACTCGCTGTCGGAGTGAGTGAGTGACTCAGTGTCGGACTGACTGAGGGTTCACTCTCGGAGTGAGTGAGGGACTCACTGTCGGAGTGTCACTCACTATCGGATTGAGTGAGATTTCACTATCGGAATGAGTGAGGGTTGACTGTCGGAGTGAGTGAGGGTTTACTGTTGGAGTGAGTGAGGGACTCAGTGTCGGACTGACAGAGGGTTCACTCGGAGTGAGTGAGGGATTTGCTGCCGGAGTGAGTGAGGGTTCACTGTCGGAGTGTCAGGGTCCCTGTTGGGGAGAGTGAGGGTCCCTGTCAGAGTGAGTGAGGGTCCTTGTTGTATCGGTATGTCCCCCTGGGTGATGAGTGTAGGTGCTGGGTGCTGGGTGTGTGTGTGTGTCCCTGGGTGATGAGTGTAGGTGCTGGGTGTGTGTGTGTGTCCCTGGGTGATGAGTGTAGGTGCTGGGTGTGTGTGTGTGTCCCTGGGTGATGAGTGTAGGTGCTGGGTGTGTGTGTGTCCCTGGGTGATGAGTGTAGGTGCTGGGTGTGTGTGTGTCCCTGGGTGATGAGTGTAGGTGCTGGGTGTGTGTGTGTCCCCCTGGGTGATGAGTGTCGATGCTGGGTGCTGGGTGTGTGTGTGTCCCTGGGTGATGAGTGTAGGTGCTGGGTGTGTGTGTGTGTCCCTGGGTGATGAGTGTAGGTGCTGGGTGTGTGTGTGTGTCCCTGGGTGATGAGTGTAGGTGCTGGGTGTGTGTGTGTCCCTGGGTGATGAGTGTCGGTGCTGGGTGCTGGGTGTGTGTGTGTGTCCCTGGGTGATGAGTGTAGGTGCTGGATGTGTGTGTGTGTCCCCCTGGGTGATGAGTGTAGGTGCTGGGTGTGTGTGTGTCCCTGGGTGATGAGTGTAGGTGCTGGGTGTGTGTGTCCCTGGGTGATGAGTGTAGGTGCTGGGTGCTGGGTGTGTGTGTCCCTGGGTGATGAGTGTAGGTGCTGGGTGCTGGGTGTGTGTGTCCCTGGGTGATGAGTGTAGGTGCTGGGGGTGTGTGTGTGTCCCTGGGTGATGAGTGTAGGTGCTGGGTGCTGGGTGTGTCCCTGGGTGATGAGTGTAGGTGCTGGGAGCTGGGTGTGTGTGTGTCCCAGGGTGATGAGTGTAGGTGCTGGGTGTGTGTGTGTCCCTGGGTGACGAGTGTAGGTGCTGGGTGCTGGGTGTGTGTGTGTCCCTGGGTGATGAGTGTAGGTGCTGGGTGCTGGGTGTGTGTGTGTCTCCCTGGGTGATGAGTGTCGATGCTGGGTGCTGGGTGTGTGTGTGTCCCCCTGGGTGATGAGTGTAGGTGCTGGGTGCTGGGTGTGTGTGTGTCTCCCTGGGTGATGAGTGTAGGTGCTGGATGTGTGTGTGTGTCCCCCTGGGTGATGAGTGTAGGTGCTGGGTGTGTGTGTGTCCCTGGGTGATGAGTGTAGGTGCTGGGTGTGTGTGTGTGTCCCTGGGTGATGAGTGTAGGTGCTAGGTGCTGGGTGTGTGTGTGTCCCTGGGTGATGAGTGTAGGTGCTGGGTGCTGGGTGTGTGTGTGTCCCTGGGTGATGAGTGTAGGTGCTGGGTGTGTGTGTCCCTGGGTGATGAGTGTAGGTGCTGGGTGCTGGGTGTGTGTGTCCCTGGGTGATGAGTGTAGGTGCTGGGTGCTGGGTGTGTGTGTCCCTGGGTGATGAGTGTAGGTGCTGGGGGTGTGTGTGTGTCCCTGGGTGATGAGTGTAGGTGCTGGGTGCTGGGTGTGTCCCTGGGTGATGAGTGTAGGTGCTGGGAGCTGGGTGTGTGTGTGTCCCAGGGTGATGAGTGTAGGTGCTGGGTGTGTGTGTGTCCCTGGGTGACGAGTGTAGGTGCTGGGTGCTGGGTGTGTGTGTGTCCCTGGGTGATGAGTGTAGGTGCTGGGTGCTGGGTGTGTGTGTGTCTCCCTGGGTGATGAGTGTCGATGCTGGGTGCTGGGTGTGTGTGTGTCCCCCTGGGTGATGAGTGTAGGTGCTGGGTGCTGGGTGTGTGTGTGTCTCCCTGGGTGATGAGTGTCGATGCTGGGTGCTGGGTGTGTGTGTGTCCCCCTGGGTGATGAGTGTAGGTGCTGGGTGCTGGGTGTGTGTGTGTCTCCCTGGGTGATGAGTGTCGATGCTGGGTGCTGGGTGTGTGTGTGTCCCCCTGGGTGATGAGTGTAGGTGCTGGGTGCTGGGTGTGTGTGTGTCCCTGGGTGATGAGTGTAGGTGCTGGGTGCTGGGTGTGTGTGTGTCCCTGGGTGATGAGTGTAGGTGCTGGGTGTGTGTGTGTCCCCCTGGGTGATGAGTGTAGGTGCTGGGTGTGTGTGTGTCCCTGGGTGATGAGTGTAGGTGCTGGGTGCTGGGTGTGTGTGTCCCCCTGGGTGATGAGTGTAGGTGCTGGGTGTGTGTGTGTCCCTGGGTGATGAGTGTAGGTGCTGGGTGCTGGGTGTGTGTGTGTCCCTGGGTGATGAGTGTAGGTGCTGGGTGCTGGGTGTGTGTGTTGCCCTGTGGCTGCCATGGCTGATGCTCTGAGAGGTTTGACCCGAGCAGTGTGAGCCTGACGCTGTGGTGGGAGTTGTGATGGGAGTACTCAGGACTGGTCCAGCTCTGAGCCTGGTCATTGAGTGAAGGGGCTGAGACAGCTCTCGCACTCTGTGGGGGGGGGAGGTCGGTAGAACATGGCTGTTGCAGAAATCCCACACTGAGTCTGTTGACATGATATGGAGGCTCCCAGAGCCTGGGCTCCTTGTAAAACCAACCCTGGGCTGGGTTTCCCATTGGAAGCCTGTTAACCCCTGACCCCATCCTGACCAGCTCCTCCCTATCACTAGGGCAGTGTTTAGTCGTGCAAACATCAGCAATTTAAACATGACTTGGTGACTGGGTTAGATTGGCGATTTATTACAGAACCATAGAGTGATACCCCATGTGGGAAGGCCATTTGACCCATCAAGTCTGTGCTAGCTCATTCAATAGGCAATCCAATTGTTTTGGTTGTGTTCCCACATCTCTGTCCTGCTGTAAGTGTGTGTCCCATTCCCTTGCTGTTTTTGTCTCTGTGTCCATTAGGCAGGACATTCTAACCCTGACTCACTGGGCAGATCAGATCTCCTCACGTTGCCCAACTGGGCTCTTCCTCCTTCATTACGGGGAGAGGGGAAAGATAGAAAAGGGACCTAACCTTTTTCACACAGAGGGTGGTACGTGTATGGAATGAGCTGCCAGAGGAAGTGGTGGAGGCTGGTACAATTACAACATTTAAGAGGCATTTGGATGGGTCTATGAATAGGAAGGGTTTGGGGGGATATGGGCTGGGTGCTGGCAGGTGGGACTAGATTGGGTTGGGATATCTGGTCAGCATGGATGGGTTGGACCGAAGGGTCTGTTTCCATGCTGTACATCTTTATGGCTTTGTGGTTTGGAAGCCCTCCTGCCTTCTCTCTCTCCCCCCCCCCCCCCCATGTCTCTCTTTATCTCTGTCCGTCTAACTCTCTGTCTCTCACTAACTCTTCTCTCTCTCTGTCTTTCTCACTAATTCTTATCTCTCTCTCTTCTCTTTCTCACTCTTATCTCTCTCTCTCTCTTTCTCAGTAACTCTTATCTCTCTCTCTCTTTTCTCTCTCTCTTTCTCACTAACTCTATCTCTCTTTTCTCTCTCTCTCACTAACTCTTATCTCTCTGTCTCTCTCTTTTCTCTCTCTCTCTTTCTCACTAACTCTTGTCTCTCTCTTTTCTCTCTCTCTCACTAACTCTTATCTCTCTCTCTCTTTTCTCTCTCTCTCTCACACACTCTTACCTCTCTCTCTTTTCTCTCTCTCTTTCTCACTAACTCTTATCTCTCTCTTTTCTCTCTCTCTCTATCACTAACTCTATCTCTCTGTCTCTCTTTCTCTCTAACTCTTATCTCTCTCTCTTTCTCACTAACTCTATCTCTCTCTCTTTTCTCTCTCTCTCTCTTTCTCACTAACTCTTATCTCTCTCTCTGCCCATTGGGAAGCTGAGATTCCCGGCTCCATTGGCCTGTCCATGCGGCTGCGCTATCCCCCCACCTTCCCCGGACACTAACAGCTTTCCTGTCTGCACCCGTAGCACTTCTCAGAGAACCTGGACGATTTCTCCAACGAGCTGTTCAGCTTCTTCGAGGACCCCGTGCTGACTGAGAAGAGCCCCCTGCTGGACATGGATCTTGACCCAGGCACCCCGGACATCCAGGCCGAGCACAGCTACTCCCTGAGCGGAGACTCTGCCCCGCAAAGCCCAGTCATGCCCATCAAGATGGACGAGTTCAGCAAAGGTAAAGGAGGCTTTAGGCACAGGTGAGGGGGGGGGAGAGAGAACGGGCACCCCTCGCCCCCTTTTACACCAGCCCAGAGATGGGCAGCATGCCCACATACCCAACAGAGTCGAGGGGAATAATTAAAAAAAAATCAGGTCTGATTTTTCCTTTTGACCCAGAGTCAAGACCCCCCCTCACTCACGGACTCTTAGTGCTCCTCCCCCTCACCATCCCCACACACAACTCCTGTCACGTCTCCTGAGATAAATGCTGGCAATCCTGCAAGCTCACTTATTCACAGGGTTTTTTTCATAATCTACCAAACTCACCTGGTTTGGAAATTTCACAGATGAAATCTTGACCCTCCTCCCCTCCCTCTCCAGGTAACTGGGCTTTCCCTGAACTGGCCTGTACTCCTTTTTAAGGGACAAACTATATTCGCTTCTGACCACAGTCCAGCCAGATCTCCCCCACCAACTACCCCGAGAGCTTTCAACCTCCATGTTTGGTGAGTGTTGATTATTTTAAGCAAGCTAACGCCTTTTTTAAAAAAAGTGTTTATTTTGCCCCCTCGATCCCACAACATGCACCATCCTCCATTAACACTCCATCGCCTCCTTTCAGATATGTACTAGATGTAGAAAGTCCTACCTGACCTTTTAAACCCCTTCATGAATGTATGCAACGCCCCTATGCCACTAGTTCAAAATCCCAACTCTAGAACTGATATGAATTGCAAACCTTTCATTGTGTTGGACAAAAATCCAGCCCTGTGTCTCATTTATTCTTTCAGCGCATGTGTGTGCCTTGAATTAAAGCTGTGAATTTGTATACCTTTCTCCAAGCGGACTTTGTAAAAGACTATCTAGTTGCTTAGTTTGGGATTATACACAAAGGGGATTAAATTGTAGGAAAGCTGCAGGAGAGTGGGACTAACACAATCGTTCCTTCCAATAGCAAACATAAGCACAGTGGCCTGAATGATCTCTGATGGTAGTTTGTTTCTGATGAATATTTCTCACCCTTCCCATGTACGAACGTGTGTATGATGAGAGAGAGGAAAATATCCTGCCCAGACAGACTATTCCATATTGCCTTTGAAGTATTATTACACTCCCCATTCCCACCCAGACACCATGAGATCTTCCAGGAGAGACTGAAGCCAGATTTAAAGCCCAGACTGGTTCGACAGGAATGATCTGAGTGGATCCTCAGGTATTCAGACCCAGTCCAGAAACGCCCACCCTTGGCTGTGAGTTACATTGCCCCGGATGATGAGTGCCCTGCTAGGCCCGGGTGCAGTGTTCAAGCCCACAGCTTCCAGTTTCAGGTTCTCTGGGGGGTAAGGAGCACTTGCTGCTGTCTAACCAGGAACTGACCTTGCTATGAACTCCAACACTGCATACACACACACACACACACACTCCCAACCTGCTCTCGTACAGGATACAGCAGGCCGAGACTTGGAGAATATATTTCAGAGGACAGTGGTAACTCGCAGGGAATATGTGTCTGTGCTCAATCCATGCTTTGTGTTCCAACCTGAGGGAGTGTGTGTCTGTGTGTATATGTGTCTGTGTGTGTATGTGTGTCTGTGTGTGTATGTGCGTGTGTGTGTCAGTGTGTGTATGTGTCTGTGTGTGTGTATGTGTGTATGTGCATGTGTGTGTGTCTGTGCGTGTGTCTGTGTGTGTGTGTGAGTGTCTGTGTGAGAGAGTGTGTGCGTGTGTGTGTGTGTCTGTGCGTGTGTGTGTGTCTGTGTGTGAGTGTGTGAGAGTGTGTGTGTGTGTGTGTCTGTGTCTGTGTGAGTGAGTGTCTGTGTGAGAGAGTGTGTGTGAGTGTCTGTGTGAGAGAGTGTGTGCGTGTGTGTGTGTGTCTGTGCGTGTGTGTGTGTCTGTGTGTGAGTGTGTGAGAGTGTGTGTGTGTGTGTGTCTGTGTGAGTGAGTGTCTGTGTGAGAGAGTGTGTGTGTGTGTCTGTGTGAGAGTGTGTGTGTGTGTCTGTGTGAGAGTGTGTGTCTGTGTGTGTGAGAGTGTGTGTGTGTGTGTCTGTGTGAGAGTGTGATATTTACACTCTATCCTGTGTGTGGCTGAGGCCTACTCTCCCTCTGTCTTGCTGGATTATATCTGGCAATGCCATTTGGCAGCTCACCATTATAAACTAGTCGTCAACTTTGAAGCAGATGGCGGTTATTTCTTCCATGTAAAGCTTTGATTTACGAGGAGCTGAGGGCTGTAGATCAAATGGATGTATCAATGGGTCTGCTGTCAGTTTCCCTGCCTGAGCTGTGTTCTGGTGTTTCTCTGTCGAACAACTTTGAGAGCTGCTTTCTGCATTACCTTCTATTGTTTCTGGGGTTACCCTCAAGCAGAGACATTCTTGCTGTCCTCAGTATGTTTTGTTAATCGACATGGAAGTTTATTCGCTCCAGCAGTGGGTGGGTGGGTGTGTCGGTCCTTCATACCTGAGTCTGCTCTCATTAAACTGACGGAAACATCACGTTAATCCAAGGGTTCTCTTTGAAACGTGCAGCACTTGGAATGCATTGTGGAGTACTGGCTTTGAGAGTGAATTTGAACTTGACTTGTGGTCCTTGTACTGTCTGATTCACTGCTCCCTCTGAGTGGAAACAGATTGGGCCCGTGTTCAGCAATCATTCATTCCAGCTCTCTGTTAACCCCTTCCTGCTCCACTGAATTCATCCTTTTCCTTAATATTTTCCCCGTCTCCCTCGGTTTTCAGGGTGCTCTCCCCACGCCAGGCAGCACGCGCCAAGTGAAAATCGATGGCTGTGAACCAGAAATGGTTGGAAGAGCTCAGTGGCTCTGTCAGTGGCTGTGGAGAGAGAGAGAGAGCAGGGTTAACCTTTCATGTGGAGCGAACCTTCCCCAGAACGGATGGTAGCTGCTGAACGTTTCCAGCACTTGCTGTTTTCTGACCACGTGATGTATCCCTGGGAGTAGTTGGATTCACTCCCACCCTGCTCCGGAGTTGGACTGGAGCCGGAGAGATGGAAGTTCAGTGTAGGATAGAATTCCAGGCATTGGGACAGCTCGGGGCAGAATGAGTATTGAGTATTATTAAGCCGGGTGGAACGGGATTTATGGGAACCAATATTGGGTCAGCCTGAACGGCTGAACGGCCTCCTTTGTTCCTATTTGTACATTTGTACATAACTAGCAGCGGGTGGTGTAGCAGAGCGATGCCAATACCTTTATTCCCTGCCTTCATTCACACTGGCACAGTGCCCACACTGTACTGCGGTGATGTCCCATTGGAACCCTAACCAGGAGCAGTGCTCTCCCCCCACCCCGTGTTCATGCAATGCCTGAGTCGTAGAGTCATGGCACTCCGACGGCTTGGGGTGGTTCGCGATGCGTTGGGTTTGGCTGAGGGTTACTGTGAAGGCCCTTCCTTCTGGTACTCTCCCCCTCGCCTGAGACCCAATGGCTACGGGGAGAGTGGCGTTGAAACGCCCATCAGCCACGATTGAATGGCGGAGTGGACTCGATGGGCCGAAAGGCCTTACTTCCACTCCGATGTCTTATGGTCTTATGGTGACCCTCTGGTTAAACCGCCACTCGCCCTCGGCAGAGAGTCGCCCTTTGATCTGGTCAGACTTTGGTCTCCTTACCCTCTCTGAGAGGATTTAATGGCGTTGACCCAGTCCGTGAAGCCAGGCCTACTCGTTTAACCCTTTGTGCCGTCACTAGCCATGTCTAACCTTTCGAGCTGTCCCACCTGCCCATCCCCCCACCTTGTCCTTTCACACTCTCTCCCTCACCCAAGCTGGGTGGGTCTGATCTCAGGCAGCGGGTGGACATTTCCCGCTCTGATGGCTGGGTACTCTGCTGCTGTGAATACACCCTCTCCATGGAAAGGGGAACAAAAGCCTAACCTCGGTCAACCCTGACTCCTCTGGAAGGTGTTCCACACATGAGCACCACGAGGATGGTGAGCTCCTGCAACTTGGCCGTTACATCAGTCGTCTCCCACCAGCCAGGAAAACAGCCTTGACGAAGAGGTGTCTGGAAATATTCATGCTTCCCTGGTCACCCCGTCTCAGATTTTATTGTAGCTCACCCCGCTGTCCTCAAACTCAGTCACCAACTGTGCCTTGCAATTCTGGAGATATTGGCCAACTACCTTTCTGGCATCCATTGTCCAGCAAGGCCCCGGCCTACCTCCCTGCTCTCAGCCAGCTTGCGGCTGCTTCACTGCCAGCCTGGACAACTCTGGCCCTGATGTTTCTCTCCCTTTCTGAGGGAAACGGACAGACAGACAGACAGAAGTCTTCGGAGGCGCCCGTTCTGCCCCTGTTGGTTGCTGAGCGTGTAGGAGTCGCTGGGTTCCTGACAGTGAGGGAGCAGGCAGACAGGAGAAATGCGGCCCGTCTCCTCCTCGCTTTCCAATTGGCAGAGCTCAGCACCATCAAAGGGGAGGGGGGGGGGTGGGGGGGAGTTCGGGCCCCAGGCCAAGAGCATCATGTGGAAAGCCTGGAGTTTAAGGCGTTTTTCCATGGAGTGTTTGTGTCAGTCATTCAAATCGGCTCTAGGCCAATGAGGCCTGCTCAGGGAGCGTGAGGCAAATCCAGCCGGAGACACCCAATCATTCACGTGGATTGCACCTTCCCTCCCCCTGGCCCCCCCACTTCAGTTCACATCCGAAAGCCTCTGCTCAGCAGCAGGGACGTACGTGGGGAAGGCTAGGCCCGGAAACAATCCCGTAAAGATTTCCCCTCCTGGGTTTGGCAGAGGCCGCAATCATCTCACAAAACTTTTCCAGGCCGTCTTTTAAGTTTATGCCCCCCAATCCACAATTTGATGTGAACGTGGAATCAACATGAATACAATCCTGTTGGAGTGGCATGTTGGCTCAGTGCACCGGGCTCATTGCCTCACAGCACCAGGGTCCCAGGTTCAATTCCAGCCTCGGGCGACTGACTGTGTGGAGTTTGCACATTCTCCCCGCGTCTGTGTGGGTTTGCTCCGGTTTCCTCCCACAGTCACAAAGATGTGCAGCTTAGGGTGAATTGGCCATGCTAAATTGCTCGTGGTGTTAGGTGCATTAGTCAGGGGTAATTGCGTCTGGGTGGGTTACTCTTTGGAGGGTCGGTGTGGACTTGTTGGGCCGAAGGGCCTGTCTCCATACTATAGGAATTCTAATCTCCAGCACTGTAACAGGCCATTTAGCCCAGCCGTGTCAGGGTATATGCTCCACAGAGGCTTCCTCTCCCGCTTACTTTATCTTGCACTGTATTTGGGCCTTTCTCCCCAGCTGATGTAAATACTTGCGAATGATTCACCTCAGCGATTACCTGCGGTGACGGCATCCACATCCTCCCCACTCTCTGTGTAAGGCGGTTTCTCCTGGGTTTTTTAGCCACAAATTCTGAGGGCTAGGCCTGGGGCCCACTTTATCCTTGGTAGAGGGTCTTGTAGCATAGCACTGGGACCATGGCTGCAGCTCCACCCCCACCCCTGGAGTCTCGTCGGCAGTGGGAATACCTCCAGGAGGAATCCAGAAACCACGGCCAGCTCATGTTTTGAGGGCCTGGGTTCAAATCCCTTCATTGGAACTGGCTGAGCTTTCAGCTCAACTCATTGATTTCAAATCAGGGATTGAAAGCTGCTGTTAGGAATGGTGATGGTGTTGTATCTCGATTTGTGGTAGAAGTCATTGGGGTCCTTTTATGAAGGTCATCAGCTCCCTTTTCCCGAGCCTGGCCTACATGTGACTCCAGGCTCATGACATTGAATCTAACACACTCCAGGCAATCAATGCCAGCTGACCCAGTACCACCCACACTGTATCAACAAATAAAGGTTACAGGCTGGTGCTGGGCAAGGTGGGCTGAATTACTAAATGTGACCCATGTGGGGTCACAGTGTTCCCAGTGAGCTGTATATTACAGTGTTCCCAGTGAGCTGTACATTACAGTGTTCCCAGTGATCTGTATATCACAGTGTTCCCAGTGAGCTGTATATCACAGTGTTCCCAGTGAGCTGTACATTACAGTGTTCCCAGTGAGCTGTACGTTACAGTGTTCCCAGTGAGCTGTACATTAGTGTTCCCAGTGAGCTGTATATCACAGTGTTCCCAGTGAGCTGTACATTACAATGTTCCCAGTGAGCTGTACGTTACAGTGTTCCCAGTGAGCTGTATATCACAGTGTTCCCAGTGAGCTGTACATTACAATGTTCCCAGTGAGCTGTACGTTACAGTGTTCCCAGTGAGCTGTACATCACAGTGTTCCCAGTGAGCTGTATATCACAGTGTTCCCAGTGAGCTGTACATCACAGTGTTCCCAGTGAGTTGTACATTACAGTGTTCCCAGTGAGCTGTACATCACAGTGTTCCCAGTGAGCTGTACATCACAGTGTTCCCAGTGAGCTGTATATTATAGTGTTCCCAGTGAGCTGTATATCAGTGTTCCCAGTGAGCTGTATATCACAGTGTTCCCAGTGAGCTGTACATTAGCGTTCCCAGTGAGCTGTACATTACAATGTTCCCAGTGAGCTGTACGTTACAGTGCTCCCAGTGAGCTGCATATTACAGTGTTCCCAGTGAGCTGTATATCACAGTGTTCCCAGTGAGCTGTACATCACAGTGTTCCCAGTGAGTTGTACATTACAGTGTTCCCAGTGAGCTGTACATCACAGTGTTCCCAGTGAGCTGTACATCACAGTGTTCCCAGTGAGCTGTATATTATAGTGTTCCCAGTGAGCTGTATATCAGTGTTCCCAGTGAGCTGTATATCACAGTGTTCCCAGTGAGCTGTACATTAGCGTTCCCAGTGAGCTGTACATTACAGTGTTCCCAGTGAGCTGTACATTACTGTGTTCCCAGTGAGCTGTATATCACAGTGTTCCCAGTGAGCTGTATATCACAGTGTTCCCAGTGAGCTGTACATTAGCGTTCCCAGTGAGCTGTACATTACAGTGTTCCCAGTGAGCTGTATATTAGTGTTCCCAGTGAGCTGTATATCACAGTGTTCCCAGTGAGCTGTACATCACAGTGTTCCCAGTGAGCTGTATATCACAGTGTTCCCAGTGAGCTGTACGTTACAGTGTTCCCAGTGAGCTGTACATTAGTGTTCCCAGTGAGCTGTATATCACAGTGTTCCCAGTGAGCTGTACATTACAATGTTCCCAGTGAGCTGTACGTTACAGTGTTCCCAGTGAGCTGCATATTACAGTGTTCCCAGTGAGCTGTATATCACAGTGTTCCCAGTGAGCTGTACGTTACAGTGTTCCCAGTGAGCTGTACATCACAGTGTTCCCAGTGAGTTGTACATTACAGTGTTCCCAGTGAGCTGTACATCACAGTGTTCCCAGTGAGCTGTATATTATAGTGTTCCCAGTGAGCTGTATATCAGTGTTCCCAGTGAGCTGTACATTAGCATTCCCAGTGAGCTGTATATCACAGTGTTCCCAGTGAGCTGTACATTACAATGTTCCCAGTGAGCTGTACGTTACAGTGTTCCCAGTGAGCTGCATATTACAGTGTTCCCAGTGAGCTGTATATCACAGTGTTCCCAGTGAGCTGTACGTTACAGTGTTCCCAGTGAGCTGTACATCACAGTGTTCCCAGTGAGTTGTACATTACAGTGTTCCCAGTGAGCTGTACATCACAGTGTTCCCAGTGAGCTGTATATTATAGTGTTCCCAGTGAGCTGTATATCAGTGTTCCCAGTGAGCTGTATATCACAGTGTTCCCAGTGAGCTGTACATTAGTGTTCCCAGTTAGTTGTACATTACAGTGTTCCCAGTGAGCTGTACATTAGTGTTCCCAGTGAGCTGTATATCAGTGTTCCCAGTGAGCTGTATATCCCAGTGAGCTGTATATCACAGTGTTCCCAGTGATCTGTATATCCGTGTTCCCAGTGAGCTGCACATTAGTCTTCCCAGTGAGCTGTATATCACAGGGAGCTGTATATTACAGTGTTCCCAGTGAGCTGTATATCGCAGTGTTCCCAGTGAGCTGTATATCACAGTGTTCCCAGTGAGTTGTACATTACAGTGTTCCCAGTGAGCTGTATATCAGTGTTCCCAGTGAGCTGTATATCACAGTGTTCCCAGTGAGTTGTACATTACAGTGTTCCCAGTGATCTGTATATCCCAGTGAGCTGTATATATTACAGTGTTCCCAGTGAGTTGTACATTACAGTGTTCCCAGTGAGCTGCACATTACTGTGTTCCCAGTGAGCTGTATATCACAGTGTTCCCAGTGATCTGTATATCACAGTGTTCCCAGTGAGCTGCACATTAGTCTTCCCAGTGAGCTGTATATCCCAGTGAGCTGAATATTACAGTGTTCCCAGTGAGCTGTATATCGCAGTGTTCCCAGTGAGCTGTATATCACAGTGTTCCCAGTGAGTTGTACATTACAGTGTTCCCAGTGAGCTGTATATCAGTGTTCCCAGTGAGCTGTATATCACAGTGTTCCCAGTGAGCTGTACATTAGTGTTCCCAGTGAGTTGTACATTACAGTGTTCCCAGTGATCTGTATATCCCAGTGAGCTGTATATATTACAGTGTTCCCAGTGAGTTGTACATTACAGTGTTCCCAGTGAGCTGTACATCACAGTGTTCCCAGTGAGCTGTATATTATAGTGTTCCCAGTGATCTGTATATCACAGTGTTCCCAGTGAGCTGTATATCACAGTGTTCCCAGTGAGCTGTATATCGCAGTGTTCCCGGTGATCTGTATATCACAGTGTTCCCAGTGAGCTGTACGTTACAGTGTTCCCAGTGAGCTGCATATCACAGTGTTCCCGGTGAGCTGTATATCACAATGTTCCCAGTGAGCTGTATATTACTGTGTTCCCAGTGAGCTGTATATCACAGTGTTCCCAGTGAGCTGTACATTACTGTGTTCCCAGTGAGCTGTATATTACAGTGTTCCCAGTGAGTTGTACATTACTGTGTTCCCAGTGAGCTGTACGTTAGTGTTCCCAGTGAGCTGTACATTAGTGTTCCCAGTGAGCTGTATATCACAGTGTTCCCAGTGAGCTGTATATTACAGTGTTCCCAGTAGGCTGTATATCACAGTGTTCCCAGTGAGCTGTACGTTACAGTATTCCCAGTGAGCTGTATATCACAGTGTTCCCAGTGAGCTGTATATCACAGTGTTCCCAGTGCGTTGTACATTACAGTGTTCCCAGTGAGCTGTATATTATAGTGTTCCCAGTGAGCTGTATATCAGTGTTCCCAGTGAGCTGTATATCACAGTGTTCCCAGTGAGCTGTACATTACAGTGTTCCCGGTGAGCTGTATATCACAGTGTTCCCGGTGATCTGTATATCACAGTGTTCCCAGTGAGCTGTACGTTACAGTGTTCCCAGTGAGCTGTATATCACAGTGTTCCCGGTGAGCTGTATATCACAGTGTTCCCAGTGAGCTGTATATTACTGTGTTCCCAGTGAGCTATATATCACAGTGTTCCTAGTGAGTTGTACATTACTGTGTTCCCAGTGAGCTGTATATTACAGTGTTCCCAGTGAGTTGTACATTACAGTGTTCCCAGTGAGCTGTACGTTACAGTGTTCCCAGTGAGCTGTACATTAGTGTTCCCAATGAGCTGTATATCACAGTGTTCCCAGTGAGCTGTATATCACAGTGAGGTGTATATCACAGTGTTCCCAGTGAGCTGTATATCCCAGTGTACCCAGTGAGCTGTATATTATAGTGTTCCCGGCGAGCTGTATATTACAGTGTTCCCAGTGAGCTGTATGTTACAGTGTTCCCAGTGAGCTGTACGTTACAGTGTTCCCAGTGAGCTGTACGTTACAGTGTTTCCAGTGAGCTGTATATCACAGTGAGCTGTACATCCCAGAAAGGATATACAATAGAGTTGAGGAAAGTCTAAAGGGATTTTATAGATACATTAAGGACAAATGGGTAATGAGGGAGAGAATAGGGCCCCTCAAAGATCAGCAAGGCGCTCTATATGTGGAACAACAGGAGATACCAAATGAGTATTTTGCATCAGTGTTTTCTGTAGAAAAGGATGCGGAAGATATAGACTGTAGGGAAATAGATGGTGACATCTTGAAAAATGTCCAGATTACAGAGAAGGAAATGCTGGATGTCTTAAAATGCATGAAGGTGGATACATCCCCAGGACCTGATCAGGTGTACCCTAGAACTCTGTGGGAAGCTAGAGAAGTGATTGCTGGGCCTCTAACTGAGATATTTGTATCATCGATAGTCACAGGTGAGGTGCTGGAAGACTGGAGGTTGGCTAACGTGGTGCCACTGTTTAAGAAGGGCGGTAAAGACAAGCCAAGGAACTGTAGACCGGTGAGCCTGACCTCAGTGGTGGGCAAGTTGTTGGAGGAAAGCCTGAGGGACAGGATGTACATGTATTTGGAAAATCAAGGACCGATTCGGGATAGTCAACATGGCTTTGTGCATGGGAAATCATGTCTCACAAACTTGATTGGGTTTTTTAACAAAGAGGATTGATATGGGCAGAGCAGTAGATGTGATTTATGTGGACTTCAGTAAGGGATTCGACAAGGTTCCCCATGGGAAACTGATTAGCAAGGATAGATCTCACGGAATACGGGGAGAACTAGCTATTTGGATACAGAACTGGCTCAAAGGTAGAAGACAGAGGGTGGTGGTGGAGGGTTGTTTTTCAGACTGGAGGCCTGTGACCAGTGGAGTGCCACAAGGATTGGTGCTGGGCCCTCTACTTTTTGTCATTTACTTAAATGATTCGGATGTGAGCATAAGAGGTACAGTTAGTAAGTTTGCAGATGACAACAAAATTGGAGGTGTAGTGGACAGCGAAGAGGGTTACCTCAGATTACAACAGGATCTGGACCAGATGGGTCAATGGGCTGAGAAGTGGCAGATAGAGTTTAATTCAGATAAATGTGAGGTGCTGCATTTTGGGAAAGCAAATCTTAGCAGGACTTATACACTTAATGGTAAGGTCCTAGGGAGTGTTGCTGAACGAAGAGACCTTGGAGTGCAGGTTCATAGCTCATTGAAAGTGGAGTCGCAGGTAGATAGGATAGTGAAGAAGGCATTTGGTATGCTTTCCTTTATTGGATAGAGTATTGAGTACAGGAGTTGGGAGGTCATGTTGCGGCTGTACAGGACATTGGTTAGGACACTGTTGGAATATTGCTTGCAATTCTGGTCTCCTTCCTATCGGAAAGATGTTGTGAAACTTGAAAGGGTTCAGAAAAGATTTACAAGGATGTTGCCAGGGTTGGAGGATTTGAGGTATAGGGAGAGGCTGAACAGGCTGGGGCTGGTGACCTTATAGAGGTTTACAAAATTATGAGGGACATGGATAGGGTAAATAGGCAAAGTCTTTTCTCTGGGGTCGGGGAGTCCAGAACTAGAGGGTATAGGTTTAGGGTGAGGGGGAAAGATATAAAAGAGACCAAAGGGACAACTGTTTCATGCAGAGGGTGGTACGGGTATGGAATGAGCTGCCAGAGGAAGTGGTGGAGGCTGGTACAATTGCAACATTTAAGAGGCATCTGGATGGGTATATGAATAGGAAGGGTTTGGGTCAAATGCTGGCAGGTGGGACTAGGTTCAAAGAGGATATCTGGTCGGCATGGACGGATTGGACTGAGGGGCTGGGATCCATGCTATGCATCTCTATGACTGTCTAACCTGCACACCCCTGAACACTACGGGCAATTTAGCATGGCCAAACCTCACCTCTACATCTTTGTGACTGTGGAGGAAACCGGAGCACCCGGAGGAAACCCACGCAGACACGGGGAGAACGTGCAACATTCCACACAGTCACCCAAGGGTGGAATCAAACCCGAGTGTCTGGGGCTGTGAGGCAGTGACGCTAACCACTGTGCCACCGTGCTGCCTATAAAGGAATGTGGTAGCATTAGGACTGACTGTTCTCTGGTGATCATGGGTGTGGCCATTGTGATGCAGTGGGCGACGCTCACACATCGGGGTGTCGCGGGATCCTTCCCAACTTCAGGACTCGAGCCCCAAATCCAGGCTGACACTGCAGTGGTAGAGCTGGGGAAGCATCCCTCTATCAAGAGCATAGACCTTCACACTGGGGGGGGAGGGGGGCTCTGTCTGCCCACTTATCTGGATGGAAATAGATCCCAGGGCACTGTTTCAAAGGAGGGTAGTGGTATCTTCTCTGAGGTCCTGGTCAATAGCTATCCCTCAATCAGCATTGTCAGAAGGACAGATTGTCTGTTCAGGATCATTTTGTTGGAGGGAGTTTAATGACCACAAAGTAGCTGCTGTGTTTGCCCCATGACAGTAGTGCCTATACCTCATTGGCGCTTTGAGATATTTGGTGGTTGTGAAAGGGTACATGCAAATCTTTTCTTTCAGGTGATAGTTGTCAGTGACCAGGCCCCTTTCTTTTGCCCCATGCCGCAGCCTGTTCCCTGCCTTAGCTCCACACTCCCTGCTCGGCCTCCGTCACTCAGAGACATCTCGGACCCTCGGCGAATGCTACACTCTGTGCTACTTCCCTCTCACCAAGCAGGTCAGAGTGAGCCGTGAAAACTCTGCAGCTCCCAGCAGCTGTCGTCTGCCGGGCGTGCTTATTAATTTACCATGGGTTCCCATGGGAACGAAAGGTTGAATCAGTAGGAGCGGTGGGTCATTTCATCCCTGTTTCAGCGCCTGACACAGCCTGCTTCCTGCTCAGTGGAGCAGTTTCCTGTTGAAGATCCTGGTTAACCAAGATTCAGTTGCCTGGAGGCAAGCCCAAAGGTAAATGGTAAAGGTTAACCCAGCTCAGCGCAGAGACTATAGTTACCTGTCCTGCTCGCTAGGGTGTAGTCAGACAAATTTGAGGAAGAAAGCACTTTATTTTCTAAAGTAAAAGAACTGCTGGAAACAAAAGCAGAGGTTGCTGGAGAAGCTCTGCAAAATCTGCAGAGAGAGAGAGAGACAGTGACCCTTGCTCGCAGCAGACTTCATTTTATAATGTTTGGTCTCCTTCAGCAAGGTCCCAAAGTGCTTCACAGCTGTTGAAGAGTACAGCCTGTGTTTGTAAAGAATACAGCAGTTATTTTACACATAGCAGGATTCCTCAACAAGGATGGTGTCATGACCAGATCACGTGTTCCTTGTGATGTTAGTTGAGGGATAAATGCCCCTCCTCCTCTCTGAAATAATGCCATGGGCTTACTGAAACCCACTTGAGGGGGCATCAGTTTAATACCCCACATCTGAGCATTGGCACCACAACTGTTGCTCATTCTTCAGGTCCTGGGTTCTGTCGGAGCCAACGACAAACCCTTTCATTTCTCTAACCGTCAAGCCTGCTTCACAGATCGCCAAGGGAGTCGACAGCTCTGTGAAAACCCTGAATCTTGTTTTTGTCACGGAGGAGGCTGAGCTGCTCCATTGACGTCCTTTTCATAGCTGAGTGAGTGGTATCCAGTTAACGGTGCCCAGTATCACTCTACCCCTTCCTGGGGAAACACTGACCGAAGCAGAACGTGGTGTTCCAAGTGTGATCTCACGGCGGCTTTATACAGTGCCAGTGTTACTTCCTTACGAGAGTGGTGTGCTGTGGTTCCACTTACTTACATTCCCTGAGGCTCTGTTTACCTTGGCTATCTTTACCATCTAGTCAGCCACTCCTGAGGTCTGATGTGTGTGTTTGCCAGATCCGAACCCCTGCTCCCTGATATTGAATGCTTAACTTAAACTGTAGATAAACAAGCCCACTTCCAATACACCGGGAGAGCTGCTTCCAAGGGGTGAGAATGGCAGGCCGTTATGGAAACTGTCACAGGTTTAATTTCCATTGAACCCCCACAGTGTGGAAGCTGGCCATTTGGCCCAACGAATCTGCAGCGACCTTCTGAAGGGCAGCCCACCCAATAGCCCTGCATTTCCCATGGCTAACCTACCCAGCCTGCACATCTCTGGATAGGACGTGACAATTTAGGATGGCCAGATTTTTTTCTCTTTATTCACTGGATGAGGGCATCGCGAGCTAAGAGTCAACCACGTCGCTGTGGGGCTGGAGTCACGTGCAGGTCAGACCAGGTAAGGAGAGCTGTTTCCTTCCCTGAGGGACATTAGTGACCCAGATTGAGTTTTTGAACAATGGATTTACGGTCATCATTAGATGATTCATTCACCTAAGCCACTCTCCTTTGGCCTGATGAAGGGCTCATGCCCGAAACGTCGATTCTCCTGCTCCTCGGATGCTGCCTGACCTGCTGTGCTTTTCCAGCACCACTCTCTGATCTTTTTCAGTATCCTCTCTACCTGGGTCTCCACTTTCAAGGAGCTCTGAACTTGTTCTGCCAGCCTGTGTAACGGAGTCAGGGTTGCAGAGCTTTGAGGCCAAGGTTACTGAGGGCAGGAGGGGTGATGATTCCCATCAGTGTTACCTTCACCCGAAAGGATCACATCAATCCCAGGATTCATTGCCATCGTTCTTTAGAGCCACTGCATTAATTCACTGACAATCAGGAGGCATTCACTACCCTGGCTAACCAACTCTCACAGACCGACAACTATTCTCTCTTTATTCGTCGTGCAGAATGGAAATTCTCCGATGGGTCCTCCTGCTGTAGACTGGCCACAGCGTTTGGGTTCTCCGGACAGTCCCCCAGTGCAGTTCCATCACCGTCAGTGTCACCATGCACACGTAGCCGCTGGCTGCTTTCATACTTGGCATTGACAAAGGACAACGAAAATTTACAGCCCAGGAACTGGCCCTTCGGCCCTGCCAGCCTGAGCAAACGGTCAGATCAGAAACACTGCCGCACACTCACTTAAAACCCGGTCCCTCAGCTTCCGCAGTCTTGTGGAAGTAATGCCAGAGGTTTACCCACCAGAATAAACTGGCAAGAGCTCCGTTGTTGTCCCCCCCCACCTCCCCGTGAGCTGAAATGTGTGTGTGCGTTGATTGGGTGCAGGGTATTGTTGAAGGACTGGGACAATGTGTTTACATACCGGTACAAGCGAGATTCTTAATGGATCCAAGTTCAAAGTGTGTTGGACTGCCCCATGTGTTCAATGGGGCTGTATAAACACAGGTATCATATTTGTGTAACTTCTCATCTTTTGATTGCAAAGTGCTGAGGGACGTCCACACAGGGCTGGGCATGGGACGCTGTGAAATAACATTGTGAGTCTGAGTTCCCGTATTTATACAGGCACGCATCACTCTGAGACAGAATGCTAACAATAACATTAATTTGAAAGGGGTTTCTTTAGCTCAGTTTCTTCTTGGACTGAAGAGAAACCAGGTCTTTATTTCCAAACTATGGAAATTTCAGCTGTGCTGCTGTGATTGGAATGCGTGATGAAGCCAATAAAGCTTAATGTATTCCCATTCCAGTGAGTATAGTGAGGAACAGGCTGTGCCCAGGCAGAACAGGGTGAGGACGGGCTGTAACTGTGTTGATGATTATACAGAGCATGACCCAATGTCAGGAGTCTCACTTGTAACATTCCTTTACCTTCATAGAAGGCCTCACTAGATACTCCGAGATCAGAAACGGTGTGGTAAGCAATAGGTGTGACTCCACAAGGATGCAGCCTCACACATTGGTACGTCTGTGTCCTGTCCCCAAGGGCCCAGCCCTGAAAGCAGTGCACTGCAGTGACCTGCCTACCCGTTCAGGGGCTTGCTGTGTCATGGCCCACTCCAGCTCGCTGTGTTTGCGGTGTACCCCTGCTGATTTTCGGAGCAGCAGACTGACCAAAACACAGAGAGTAGCAATCGCCAAATATCTCCTGCTGATCCAATGAGTATTCGTCAACAAGTGAAAGACAAATAAAGTTGTTGCATTCCTTGATTTGGGAATCTCTGAGGCTGAGTATGGATACTGTCCTGTCATCGCCCTTGTATCCCCTGCAGCTAAGTCTGAATTACTTACACTAATTGGAACCAGGTCTGTCTGAATGGGGAGAAATACAGTGTATCAGGCATTTTCCTGCAACTCATAATGTGTCATGTCTACCCCTGTGGTGTGCCATCTATGTTTTTATTGGGTAGCCCTATTGGATGGATTTATATATCTCTCTATATCATCTAAAGAGCAGCACGGTGGCTCAGTGGTTAGCACTGCTGCCTCACAGCACCAGGGTCCCAGGTTCGATTCCAGCCTCAGGTGACTGTCTGTGTGGAGTTTGCACGTTCTCCCTATGTCTGCGTGGGTTTCCTCCCACAGTCACAAAGATGTGCAGGTCAGGTGGATGGACCATGGTAAACTGCCCACATTGTCCAGGGATGAGCAGGCTAGGTGGGGTCAGCCTTGGGAAATGCAGGGATTGGGTCAGGGTTTGGGTGGGACATTCTACAGAGTGTTGCTGTGGGCTCGATGGGCCAAATGGCCTCATCCCACACTGGAGTGGTTCTATGATGTCTTGGCATGTTTAACCAAAGTATGTTGTGCACATCTCTAGTTACACCACGTGTGTGTCTCTGTTGTGTGACATGCTTTTCCCTCTGCGGTGTCTCTGTGTATACCAAACGAGTCTGTACAGTGTGATACGCCTGGTGAGAGGGGCTGAGAGGGGTTAAGTCTCCCCGTCGGCAGTCACATTCAGAATCGAGTCACCAAAATTCTAACTACCTCGGATTTTAATCTGCCGGGCTCTGATGTGGATGAACCTGGGGAATAACTAATGGGCTGTGAGGAAAATCGACTCTTTTTGAAAGCAATTTCTTGGAACACCACTCCGTGTTAATTGGGGAAGGGGCAAAGGGGCTGTTCAACTGAAACTCAGGAATTGTGCTGTAAAATATCACTGAGTCATAGAGTCATACAGTATGGGACCCTTAGTTATAAACATACTACTGACTCCGAGTCATGGAGATGTACAGCATTAAAACAGACCCTTCAGCCCAATTCATCCATGCCAACCAATTAATCTCGTCCCACCTGCCAGCACCCGGCCCATATCCCTCTAAACCCTTCCTATTCATATACCCATCCAAATGCCTTGTAACTGTACCAGCCTCCACCACATCCTCTGGCAGCTCATTCCATACATGTACCACTCTCTGTGTGAAAAAATTGCCTCTTAGGTCTCTTTTATATCTTTCCCCTCTCACCCTAAACCTATGCCCTCTCATTCTGGACTCCCCTACCCCAGGGAAAAGACTTTGTCTATTTATCCTATCCATGCCCCTCATAATTTTGTAAACCTCTATAAAGTCACCCCTCAGCCTCCGACGCTCCAGGGAAAACAGCCCCAGCCTGTTCAGCCTCTCCCTGTAGCTCAGATCCTCAACCCTGGCAACATCCTTGTAAATCTTTTCTGAACCCTTTCAATTTTCACAACATCTTTGCGATAGGAAGGAGACCAGAATTGCACGCAATATTCCAACAGTGGCCTAACCAATGTCCTGTACAGCCGCAACATGACCTCCCGACTCCTGTACTCAATACTCTGACTGATAAAGGAAAGCATACCAAACGCCACCTTTGCTACTCTATATACCACTTCCAAGGAGCTATGAGCCTGTGCTTTCTTTGTTTAGCAACACTCTCTAGGACCTTGCCATTAAGTGTATAAGTCCTGCCCTGATTTGCCCAACCAAAATGCAACATCTCACATTTATTTAAAGTAAGCTCCATGTGCCAGTCCTTAGACCATTGGCCCACCTGATACTGTGAGCCTTCCTCAGAACTGAAGTTAACTCCGCTTTCTCTCCACAGATGTTGCCAAACCTGCTGAGCTTTTCCAGCAATTTGTGTCTGAGTTCCACTATCAGTGGTCCACTCGGTTTTTAATCCTTATTTCGGTTCCTGTTCCCTCAGTTGAAGATCTGTGAGTCTCTTGTGTTATCGAGTTCCTTATTAGATATTTGTTAGCACTGCTGCCTCCCAGCGGCAGGGACCCGGGTTCGATTCCTGCCTCGGGCAACTGTCCGTGTGGAGTTTGCACATTCTCCCCGTGGGTTTCCTCTGGGCACTCCTGTTTCCTCCCACAGTCCAAAGATGTGCAGGTCAGGGTGGATTGGCCGTGCTAAATTGCCCGTAGTGTCCAGGGATGTGCAGATTTGTTAGCTGGTTTAAATGGGTTATGGGGATAGGGTGGATTTGGATGAGCTGTTCTTGGGAGGGTTGGATGCAGACTGATGGGCAGACTGGTCAGGCCACAATTGGAGTATTGTGCGCAGTTTTGGGCCCCATATCTCCAGAAGGATGTACCAGCCCTGAAGAATGGTCCCAGGGATGAGAGACTTAACACGTGAGGAATGCTTGAGGACTCTGGGTTTATACTTGATGGAGTTTAGAAGTATGAGGGGGGATCTAATTGAAACATACAGAATACTGAATGGCCAGAACAGAGTAGATGTTGGGAAGATATCTCCATTGGTAGGAGAGACCAGGGCCCGAGGGCACAACCTTAGAGTAAAGGGAAGACCTTTTAGAACAGAGATAAGGAGAAATGTCTTCAGCCAGAGATTGGGGAATCTGTGGAATTCACTGCCACAGAAGGCTGTGGAGGCCAGGGTGGTTGAGTATATTTAAGATGGAGATAGATAGGTTCTTGATTGTCAAGGGGATCAAGGGTTACAGGGAGAAAGTGGGAGAATGGAGTTGAGAAACTTATCAGCCAGGATTGGATGGTGGAACAGACTCAATGGGCTGAATGGCCTAATTTCTGCTTCAATGTCTTCTGGTCTTATGGGCTGAATGGCCTCTGTTTGCACTGTGAATCAATGATTGACCCATAATGGGATCAGGTTCCTGCGGGACCTTCGTGTCCTCCCTTTGTAAGTCTCCCCTCCCACCCTGTGCTGTAGGGTAACCCCAACCCAGAGGGGTAGGAAGGGAAACAGCTTCTCTCAGGCTCCTTCCCACTAGCCAGCCCCCTTCACGCAGGGGGAGTGCTCGTAATGGCCTTCTGTTTGAGAGCCCCATTCCCCTCCTGTCCCTCCCTCAGCAAAGTGGCTTCAATTAGCTACCCACCATGAGGCCAATTTGATGTGGTTTCGGGACGAGTTGGACAGAAAGTTAGGTTGACCAATGCTAGCTTCCTTGAGTACAGTGTGCCTTTTCAATACCGCGCACTCTTTCTCGAGCGACTAAACTGTGGTAACATTCTGTTCCCAGGGCATGAAGTCCCTTTGAAATTGGGCAGAGAGGTTTTTATGGCTGTTTTTTTACAGAAAAATATGAAAGCTCCTCAAGCCCAGGGTTAAGATCAAGGCCTGTACAGTAGTAGCAAAACATAAGTTCTCAGAAGGGGGGCATATGTAGACAGCAAGGACATTAAATTAGATCCAGAGAGCCAAAGTTTAAAAATAATAACGTGGGGCTGTACAGCTTTTCCTTAGATGTGCCAGTCAGTTATTGGAAACAGAAGGCAGTGTAGTCCCTGATTAGGCCCATCACAAGCCTGAGTGATAGGCCAAGTGGGAATTCAGTGCAGGCATCTCACGGTGCGATCTATTCTCTGGTCAAACACATACAAATGTGTCGATTTGGGCCCTTCCAACGCAAATATTTTTAGTGGCGCCTTGCTGTCATTGAACGTTCCCTCGTAAAACAACCCCAAAGCCAGCAGGATAGGGCGGCAGCAGCAGCTCTCTGAGGCTGTGTCTGTCAGTGCAGACATTTCGGCCGCGGTGTTACACACAGGGCTGCAGGATCCCACAGAACGCACGGATATATTTCTGTTTTCCCTCATGTTTGAAAATGTCAAAGTGGGCTTTGACGACGCGTAAGAGAAAAAAAGAGCACAAGAACAGTGCGTCAGATGCTCCATTTTGCCAGAACGTGGCCAACGATGTTGACAGCTTATAGCTGGTAACCCAATCCGATTCTGAATGACCCAATCACTGACTTCCCACTGCCTCGGGAAAGCAGCCTGCAGCATTAAAGACCCCTCCCACCCTGGTTGTGCTCTCTTCCATTGGGCAGAAGGTATAGAAATTTTAATACACATACAAACAGATTCAAGAACAGCTTCTTCCCTGCTGTTATCAGGATTTTGAGTGGACCTCCTGAATGTTAGTTCTGATCTCTCTCTCTCTCTCTGCACCGGTAACACTGTATTCTGCACTCTGTACTGCCACCCCGACGTGCTTTGGATGGTACGAGGTGTCTGTAGAACGTGCAAAAACAGCACTTTTCACTGTATCTCGGTACGCGTGACAATGGTTAATCAAACCCAACTTCTTCACTCTGTGGAGCCTTGCAGTAGGTATGCGTGGTGAGCTTGGCTGACGTTGTGTGGCATTTAGCTGATGTTGATGCAGCCCATAGCAACGGGGAACCATGGTGATCAGTCCCACCTTCAGTGTCCCCACCCCTTCCCCCACCCAGCCAAACTCCCAACCCGATGTCTTGGGAAGGCAGTGGACGACTGATGTGGGATTCCTAGCCACTGGCGATGGGGGAGCTCAGTGATGAACGACTGGATGCCATGCTCTTGAACGCGCTGCAATGGAGTGTGGGAGTGGTCAAGGCCTTCACTTGCTGCCTGAGGTCCTCCCACAAACGATGTCAGGTTTATCTGTGGTGTCTTGGGGGTGGGGGTTGGGGGGAATATCCCTTATCAAGGTCCCTCACTAATCCTGGGACTCTGGTGAATGCCTTACTGACCACTTAGTAACTGATTCCAGCAGGCAGGACTTCCATTGAAGGGGGTCCTGAATCCTTGGGAAAGCCCTATGGCTGACTCACACATGCCTGAAGGCTTCCCCCAAGGAGCTGATGCGGGTTCCTTGCCAACCACACGGACCCCATGCGACACCTGCTCGATCCTGCTAAACTGCTCCTCCTCCCCCTTTCCAGGGTGGCCCTGGATTCCAAAGGGAACCCACGGGCTTCATTTCACCCCATCGTCCTGGCCTGTCGGAAAGCCTACCCCCTCCACCTGGAAGAATAAGTGTGAGGCACTCGCGGCTTCTTTGCCATGAAGATGATGTGGTTAGCTGTGTCTGCCACTCCCCTTGCAGGAGCCCAATGGAACATTGAAGCTTCTCCCAGCCCGAGCCCCTGAGCTCAGTCCTCACTCTGGTTGGTCTCCCCTTGTTCCCTCTCTGAGCTCGACTCGGACCTGCTCGCCATGAAACTGCTGATCACCAAACTCTCCCTCCTGGCCCCCAGCTTGGCTGCTGTTGTTCATGGCTCTCTCCCTCTCTGAGCTAACGGGTGTCTGTCCTTTAAATCCCTGGTCATCACTATTCATCTCGGAGAAAAAAGACGGTGAGTCCACAATCTGAGCAAAATGACCGGTCTATCTCCAAGGTCTTTGAAGATGCTGCTGCCTCCCTAACCTGCCCTCTGAGGTTCGACTCCACTGCCATGCTATCACTCTGTTCATCCATTTACACCTCCGTAAGGTGACTGGTTCCTTCTGCATTTGACAATTAAATTCACCTTCCGCCCACATTCAACCAACTCTAACTTGAAGCATTCCAAGCTCCCACGGCCTGTGACTTAACCTGAGCCCAGTCCAGTTCCCAGAATGCTCCCTGCTTGCTGATCTGAGTAGCCATTATCCCAATGTTTGCTAGAATGATCTCTGCCACATTTCTGTTGTGATGATTTATTTGCTAAGTTGGGAACTGTGGCTGTGAGTGTGAATTTCCTCACACACTCTTTGCTGGGCTTTGGGCCCTGACTCCAATCCATCATTGGGATGGGGCAGTCTAACGGGTACCCTCACCTACTGGGGACACCATGTCGGTCTCCACAGGTGAGTGTTCACGTGGCGTTTCTGTAGCACCCCAGGCCTTCAGCTGGACAGAAACACAATCTGTGCCATTCACAAATGTAAAGGTGACAGTGGGTGGGTGTTAAGGGCGGGAGGGTGACAGTGGGTAGGTGTGTAAGGGCGGGAGGGTGACAGTGGGTAGGTGTGTAAGGGTGGGAGGGTGACAGTGGGTGGGTGTGTAAGGGTGACAGTGGGTTAGTGTGTATGGGTGGGAGGGTGACAGTGGTTGAGTGTGAAAGCGTGTAAGGTGGGAGGGTGACAGTGGGTGGGTGTGTAAGGGTGGGAGGGTGACAGTGGGTGGGTGTGTAAGGGTGGGAGGGTGACAGTGGGTGTGTGTGTAAGCATGTAAGGATGGAACGGTGACGGGGTGGGTGCGTAAAGTGGGGAGGATGACAGTGGGTGTGTGTGTAAGGGTGACGGTGGGTGTGTGTGTAAGGGTGACGGTGGGTGGGTGTGTAAGTATGGGAGGGTGACAGTGGGTGGGTGTGTAAGGGTGACGGTGGGTGGGTGTGTAAGGGTGACGGTGGGTGGGTGTGTAAGTATGGGAGGGTGACAGTGGGTGGGTGTGTAAGGGTGACGGTGGGTGGGTGTGTAAGGGTGACGGTGGGTGGGTGTGTAAGTATGGGAGGGTGACAGTGGGTGTGTGTGTAAGGGTGACGGTGGGTGTGTGTGTAAGGGTGACGGTGGGTGGGTGTGTAAGTATGGGAGGGTGACAGTGGGTGGGTGTGTAAGGGTGACGGTGGGTGTGTGTGTAAGGGTGACGGTGGGTGGGTGTGTAAGTATGGGAGGGTGACAGTGGGTGGGTGTGTAAGGGTGACGGTGGGTGTGTGTGTAAGGGTGACGGTGGGTGGGTGTGTAAGTATGGGAGGGTGACAGTGGGTGGGTGTGTAAGGGTGACGGTGGGTGGGTGTGTAAGGGTGGAGGGTGACAGTGGGTGAGTGTGTAAGGGTGGAGGGTGACAGTGGGTGGGTGCGTGTGTAATGGTGACAGTGGGTGAGTGTGTAAGGGTGGAGGGTGACAGTGGTTGGACGTGTAAGCATGTGAGAATGACAGTGTGAGGGTGACAGTGGGTGGGTGTGTAAGCGTGTGAGAATGACAGTGTGAGGGTGACAGTGGGTGGGTGTGTAAGCATGTGAGAATGACAGTGTGAGGGTGACAGTGGGTGAGTGTGTAAGTGTGTGATGGTGACAGTGGGTGGATGTGTCAGTGTGAGAGTGACAGTGATGAGCTGTTCCACTCTCTAACTGATTAATGTAGCTGTGAACACTTCCTTTAGATTTCTGAACCAATGTTTTGAATTAGTGTAAATGCTGGAATACTTGGGGCTGTCACAGGAGGTTTGTTCTTTTTTCTTCCAATTTCCATTGTCTGATCAGCCTCGGTAATGCAGCCCCCTTTGGCCTGCTCGTTGCTATGGTTACAGGAGCCTGGGCCTTGCCTTCGATGCTGATGTGAAGGTATTCGGTATTGTGTAGTTGAGCGTGTGACTGTATCTCTGCTGTGATGGAAACACCAGCGTTCACATCTGATTCCTGTTCCTTTCTCCTTCTCTGGGCAGAGGCCAACTGTGGGATTTGGTCCCTCGGACCTGACCTGACACACATCATGATCAAACAGGAGCCGAACCCATTGCCAGAGCCCTGCCATGTCTCACCAATGACACAGATATCAGCTCTCTCTGGACAACACATGACCTCTGCTCCACCATCAAACACCACAGACGATCTGGTATGTCTGAAATTGGGAAGGGAGGGGGCTTCATGATTCCTGTCACACTCACAGGATCCCTGTTAAAAGACAGCCTTCTGATGACCACCTTTGGCTCGGCCCTACATGTCTCCCTTTCAGCAAAGCTGCAATATCCTTAAGTCTCATCCTGTCACCTCATTCTATAATATCACTGCTCCATTATACAGTCTTCCCTTGACTTGTGCCTGCAGGGTCAGGTGTATTACACAGTTGTAATGTTGGTCCCACTGTCGGGACAGGGATGTCATACAGTCAGAACATCCAGCTCTGCTTTGGAGTGGTTACACCACCCCTCTGTTCTATAGGTTCCCTACTCACGTTGGAAGAACACCAATCATCTCATTGGACACTAATCTGGGAATGGGAGCTGAGCATTGGCGCTGGGGTGTGGTCAGCAGCTCTCCACACAGTTTGATGATGAACATTGATCTGTTGGACAGTACTGGGCCGTTCTCTGAGAACCCCTGGTCTGCTCCCCTCCACTGGGGGGTGGGGGGTGTGTCCAAGCGACCCCCCTTGGGTGAAAGACTGGAAAGATCAGGTGCCGATGTCCTCAGTATGACAGCATGCCGGCGAATCTGCCTGTCCCTTCAGGCCCTCAGGTAATGTTTTGGTGCTGGCTAACCATAACAGATGGTTATATTGGGAAATGTTGGTGTGCACAGGGGTCTGTGTGAATAAACATGGACAGGCAAATACTGGAAGCGATGAGGAGGGAAAGTGACTGATAGCTGTTGTTGCAAGAGGGCTTGATGTAGGGATGTTATACAGCGCCTTGCTGAGTATTTTAGTCTCTATCTAAGAAAGGATATACTTGCCATTCAGAAAGTGCAGAGAACATTCGCTAAGCTGATACCAGGAATGGTGGGCCTTTTATATGAGGAGAGATTGGGTTGCCTGGGCTGTATTCACTGGAGCTTAGAGGGTGACAGGGGATTTGATTGAAGTGAATGGTATTCTAACAGAGCGGGTCAGACGGGATGCAGGGAGAATGGTTTCCCTGGCTGGGGAGTCTAGATGAGGACACACAGTCTCAGGATATGGGGTAGACCATTTAGAGCTGGGATGGAGAAAGGGTTCTTTGCTCTGAAGGAATGTCTCTACCACATACACTTCAAGAAAAAGAGAGGTCCACTTCTTGATGTGAAAAGCATCCAGGAGGATGGGGGAGAAAGCAAGAGGAGAGTGGGATAGAGGACCAGCTGTGAGCACGTTGAATGGCGGGGCAGGACCAATGGGCCAAGTGGCCTCCTCCTGCTCCTAGTTACTGTGTTTAGAAGGGCAAAGGGAGGGACAGTAAAGCAGAAGCTAACGTTAGCCGTGAGGTGGGTCTGATCAACTGGTGCATGGCTTTAATCCTCACCCCAGCACTTATTCTTTTCTTCACAGGCCCAGCCTGAACCAAGCACAGTGCCTCACATCAAAGTCGAACCCAAAGATCTCAATCAGTTCCTCAGCGTACACACAGGTAGGGAGTGAGAGCCTGGACGGCAACGAGGGATGGACAGGAGATACTGACTCGTCACTCAGATGGAAATGAGAGATTCCCCCCGCCCCCCCTATTTTGAAGGGGTTGGGGGATTGTGGGGGCTAGCCCACTCCTGGTCAGCCCACAGTGTGTCAGTAGGCTATCCTGAGAGCAGAGTGCAGCAATGGCGGGTGTGACGAATGGTGCCAACCCTGGCTGGATACATGTCTACAGCTTTCATTGCATGATGTCCCATCTCCAACCCCACCAACGCCCCCCCCCCCCCCGTTGCTTCCATCTGTAATTGACCATATGAGCCATATCTCTGAAGGCAGACCTTCCCCACGGGGATGGGAAAGTCTGAGTTGGTGAGATGTCAGTCCGTCTGCAACGGACTCCTGCTCTCTCACACACACACACTCCCCTCGCTCTCACACTACTGCCCTCGGCCAAGGCATCACCACAGTTTCCAAACGGTGTCGCGGTGGGAATATGTTTGGGAAGCACTCCTTACGAAATCCCACCCTGACTCAAACAGGTTGCAGATCCTGCTCCGAACTGCCCTTAGAGTCGGGGGGGATGGGGGGTTGGCTATAGCACAAGGTATTGACTTCCCCAGCTTCAGAAAAATGGAGCACAAATTCTAATCTCTCCATCCACCCCTGAGCCCTGGAATCCTCGTCTACAGCAATCTAATGATCAAACAAGTTCGGTGTGCCATCCGGGATAGTGCGCTGCCATTAAATACACATCGTGGGGCGGAACTGTAGAAGTCTCCTAGCTGTTCGCTACCCTGGTTAATCATTTACTGAAGGACTTACAGCCCATGTAAATGCCAGTGTTCTGTCTCTCAGTCTCTCCTCCTACTGGGTATTGATCGCTGTTTGGAACCACTTGGGTCCCAGCAATGACCCGTTGTGAATGCAAGGGCCTGAAGGGGTTAATACTCAGGAATGGCCATAACCACTGCCGACATCATATCAGACTGGCTGGGAGAACAGTTTAGGATCTCTTCCTTAAAGTCTCTGGAATAACATCCATCACATTAATTCATTGATGTGATTCATTCATTGAGACATAGAAAGTGAGTGTAGGGGTAGGCCATTCAGCCCTTTGAGCCTGCTTCACCATTCAATATGGCTGACCATCTATGTCAGTCCCCTGTTAACCCCAAACCCTTGGAGTGCTACATCCCCAAAGAACGGTATTCCATCTCCTCCTTAAACACATTGCATGTTTCAGACCCTATGGTGGAATCCCACAGGCCCAGCTCTCTAAAGGCATCTGGATGGGTATGTGAATAGGAAGGTTTGGAGGGATACGGGCCAGGTGCTGGCAAATGGGACTAGATTAAGTTGGGATATCTGGTCAGCATGGACGTGTTGGGCTGAAGAGTCTGTTTCCATGCTGTTATAGCTCCATGACTCTCTGAGTGAAGGAATTTCTCCTCATCTCAGTCCTCACCGGCCTACCCTGTATTGTTAGCCCGTCTCCCCTACACAATAAGGGAAGATAAGAGCTCATTCTTATTAGAACTATTCAGGTCAAACCACCCTCAACAACATGAAGCCAAAGAGTTCCTACCCTGACAGGGGATGGGGACAGTGAGTCTGCCCTATGCTACGATGAACTTTGGTGAACATTGATCCTCCATTAGCTCCCACCAGCTGCACTCAGCAGAGAGTCAGCGAAGGCCTCAGGACCTGAGCATAGCTCCCAGGCAAGATTCAGTCTTTGGCGTTGCCAAGTAACCCTGAGACCCCTGTGGACTTTCCCACCCTCCCCAGTGCCTGGCTTTGGTTTAAGGTGAAGGGGAACATGGAGATGCTCTTGTCAACTGGGATGGAGCACACCAGGCCTGCACCTTCACACGTTGCCCTGCAGTATGGCCTCCCAGTTGGAGTCTGGCGCATGGGCCTCCCTATGAGGTCATCTGTTCCGGATTGTTCTGGCAGTGACTGAGGAATTCAGCTCCATCCTGCCCCTGCTGAAAGAATACCACCCGTGCAGATAGAAGTTGACAATGGGCGGTATGGTGGCTCAGTGGTTAGCACTGCTGCCTCACAGCACCAGGGTCCCAGGTTTGATCCCAGCCTTGGGCGACTGTCTGTGTGGAGTTTGCACATTCTCCCTGTGTCTGCGTGGGTTTCCTCCCACAGGCCAAACCATGTGGAGGTTAGGTGGATCAGTCATGCTAAATTGCCAATATTGTCCAAGGGTGTATTGGCTAGGTGGGTTAGCCATGGGAAGTACAGGGGTTGGATGCTCTTTTGATTAGATTAGATTACTTACAGTGTGGAAACAGGTCCTTCGGCCCAACAAGTCCACACCGACCCGCCGAAGCGCAACCCACCCATATCCCTTACCTAACACTATGGGCAATTTAGCATGGCCAATTCATCTGGCACGCACATCTTTGGACTGTGGGAAGAAACCGGAGCACCCGGAGGAAACCCACGCAGACACGGGGAGAACGTGCAAACTCCACACAGTCAGTCGCCTGAGTCGGGAATTGAACCCAGGTCCCTGGCGCTGTGAGGCAGCAGTGCTAACCACTGTGCCACCGTGCTTTTGAGGGTCGGTGTGGACTAGATGGGTTGAATGGCCTCTTCCCACACTGCAGGGATTCGATGGTCAGAGAGCTGTGGCTGAAACCCTCCTCAGTGAGGTGCCAGCAGATGTCTGACTGCAGGGCGGAAACCCCGTGAGTCTGGGTGGGGGAACAATGGGGGTGGAGGGGAGCGATGAGCGTCCGGTGGCTGTGGATGGGGAGGGGCCTAGTGTTTCTCTTTCTGCTCCGTGCCACTTTGGAACGTGGAGCTGATATAAATCCTGAACGTCACAAGGGACGTGTCTTGTGGGATGGGAATACTTTTGTAGAAGGTGCGAGGGTGGGAACGCCTGGCAAAAGCAGGGGCTTTACACCACCCTTGTGCTTTCTGTCCTGGAGACATGGATTCCATCCTCCCCATAGGAACGCAGGAACGTAAGAACTAGGAGCAGGAGTAGGCCATCTGGCCCTTTGAGCCTGCTCCATCATTCAATAGGATCATGGCTGATCTGTTCGTGGACTCAGTGCCACCCATCCGCCCTCTCACCATAAACTTTAATTCCTGTACTGTTCAAGTAATTAACTATCTTAGCTTTAAAAACATTTACTAAGTAGCCTCAACCACTTCACTGGGCAGGGAGGTCCATAGATGCACAACCTTCTGGGTGAAAAGTTCCTTCTCAATTCAGTCCTAAAGTCTGCTCCCCCTCATTGAGGCTATGCTCTCTTATCCTAGTTTCACCCTCCAGTGAAAACATCCTCTCCTTCTATCTTATCTATTCCTTTCATTAATTTTATATGTTTCCATAAGATCCTCCCCCATTCTTCTAAATTCCAATGAATATAATCCCAATCGACTCAGTCTTTCCTCATATGCCAACTCCCTCAACTCCGGAGTCAACCTAATGAACCTCCTCTGTACCCCCTCCAGTGCCAGTACATCATTTCTCAAGTGAGGAGACCAAATCAATGCACAGTACTCTAGATGTAGCCTCATGAGCACCCTGTACAGATACAACATAACCTTTTAAACTCAATCTCTTTCGCAATGAAGGACAAAATTCCTTTTGCCTTTTTAATTACCTGATGCACCTGCAGACCAACCTTGTGTGACCCATGCACAAGGACACCCTGGTCCTCCTGCACAGCAGCATGCTGCAATTTCTTCCCACTCAAGTAATAGCCCTTTTACTGTTACTCCTACCAAAATGGATGACTTTACATTTATTAACACTGTACTCCAGACCTTAGTCCAATCACTTAATCTATCTTTGTCTCTTTGCCAAGTTTCACAGTCCTCTGCTCGACCACCCATCTTAGTGTCATCCGCAAACTTAGACACACGACACGTGGTCCCCAACTCCAAATCATCTATGTTGATAGTGAGTGACCGACAGTGCTCTGGACTCTGGCCTCACAGGGCCCAGCATCATGGAGCACTGCTGCCCTTGCCCGCTCTCACCCCGCCATTGTGGCGGGTTTGACCCTTCGGCAAACCTTTTGCGATGCCCAGCCAGCCCCCTTTGACCCGTCTCCCTGTGCCCAGTTCCACGTTTGGCCCTGGGACATGCTAGTCTACCCAAGGTTAGTGATCGATTTGGAGATCTTGTGGTGCACTACAAATTCTGCTGAAATACTGTTAATGATTGCAAACCCCAGACACATACAAAAGGCAATATCCCCAGCTCTTTATTGAAGAAGAGAGTGGGAGACTTCTGACTATTCAAACCCCCCCTTTGACCAACATTTTTAGCTTTACCCTGTTGCTGAGGAAACAGGATGCTGTTCACCATCGTGTACTCATTGTCCTGATTTGTAAGAACACCATTGTGAAGGGGAGATTCTCTGATCGGACAACATTCGCTAAATAATCCCAACTGTGCCCAGAATCTCTCTGACGGCTAATGTGGGATTCTCAGCTTGGCCCACAGTGTGGGCCCACTCTCTATTTGTGAGCTCGTCTGTAAGCCTGTTGGATCTTTAAAATTAATATTAATACACTCCTCCCCAGTAAGGGATCGTGTTTGTAATTAGGCCGCTCATAAATTAGGGATTCCCCGTACGGGAAGCAATAATAATCATAGACAGGGCCCTGTTCGCCGCACACAGAAGGAACATGGACCTGATTGAGCCAGTTTCAGCTAAACAGCCATTGGCTAGTTCATTCCCCAATCAGAATCCGCTTGCCAACCAATCGGATCGCCCCTCTTATGTGTGAAAGCCAGTCCCATCCCATTGGCATTCTTGCGAAGTGTCCTGACGAGGGACCGATTGAAGGAGTTGAGGGAAGGTGCGCTTCTGTCAGCACGAGGGGGGTTACCCCCGCGCCTCCTGAGCGGTGACCTGTTTGGTTTGTCTCCCTGGTGTGACCTGACTTGTGTTTGCTCTGGTGTTTTCTCTCCCTCAGATATGGAGCTGCCACCGACACCCCCCAGCAGCCACAGCAGTGACAGTGATGGCTCCCAGAGTCCCCGGTCTCTCCCCCCGTCCAGCCCAGCACGACCACAGGCTCGGACATCCAGTGCGATCTCATCGTCACCCCTGCTCACCGCACCTCATGTACGTCTGGTGATTTACAAACCATCACGTGCGACTATGGGCTACCAATAGCATGAGCGGGAAGCATGAATGGGTGTGGGGGGAACGAAGGAGCGTGAAAATGTCTCAGAGCGATCACGTGGGCACTGAAAACTGCAACCACCCCCCCCCCCCTTCGGAATCCCTCACACGTATTGTGCCAATGTTATTCTCTTCTGACCACCCCATCCCCTGTTAACTCCTGGTCTGCAGCTCGCCAGTGCCTTAGGAGATCCAACCCTGGGGAGGGGGGGGGGGGGGGGGGGGGGAGGTGGGAGGGTGAAGAGAGGAAATGACCATTCTCTCTGGCATCCCGACCAAAACTTGAACCGTTATCCAGTGGAAGATTGCCGTGCACTATTTTTCACCATGCTCCCCATCCAAAATCCCCACAGTAACAGCGCAGGAGGGGGACTTTGCCGCGAACCGCGGCGCTAGAGAAATGCAGGACCCTGGTCTCCATTCTATCCACGGGAAACCACCCCGGGAAACCCCGACTGTGAGCCGAAATGGAGGGGAGCCAACGAAACCATGGTGTGGGAATTGTATCAGCAGAGGGAATGATGTCAGGGCAGAGAGAGGAGTGGAGCGTTGTTACGGGGATAATGGACCCAATGTCAGTAGAAGGCCTTGGGGGAGCTGGCAATGGTATTCATTACACAGGCTGGCTTCACCAACCTACTTCCTGAGAAACAGCTCCCTTGGATCCTGCCTGCTGTAGACCTCACTAGCGTCTCGATGAGTCGGGTAATAGGTTCAACAGAGATTATAATGCTAGGGCCTATAAAAATATCTAATCTTCAATAAATTGTCAATAACGGGTTCAGGTTATAGTCCAACAGGTTTATTTGGGAGCACTCGCTTTCAGAGCACCGCTCCTTCTGACAACCACCTGATGAAGGAGCGTCGCTCCGAAAGCTGGTGCTTCCAATTAAACCTGTTGGACTATAACCTGGGGTTGTGTGATTATTAACTTTGTCCGCTCCAGTCCAACATCGGCTCCTCCACGTAATAACAGAATGTCACTTTGGACCAATCGAAAGTTTTTGTTTCGCTTTACAAATTCTCAAACAAATTCCCTCCCAAAGCTGTCTCCCTCCTCCCAGTGCAGACCTTGGCTGGGGCTCTCAGTGCTAAGGGTCACACCCGCACCCTTTGCGGCTCAACTCAATGCCCGTTGTCCGTGGGCGGGTCTTTGGCACTGACGACCGCACAGTCCGATCCCATTCCCCCCACCACCCCCCCGGGTGTCCGCGTTTGGGGGCAGGTCCAAGTGCAGCAGGGGTCAGGGACTGACTGACCTCTACCTAAGCTGGGGTACTGAGGTCAACAGCAGCAAGGGGGTCACCACCCCTCAGCCGAGAGTGGGTGGGGCGGGGGAGGTGTCTAGATCTTGGCCTGGTAACCAATGACCGCAGCTCGTTGGTTGATAAAGATGGCACTCAATGTGACTGGGTGGGCACGGGCGAGGTGATCTATAAGAATGCCGTTACCACCGACTGTGGTCCGGAGATGCCAGATTAAAAACCGGTGGGACTAGGCATCTGGTGAACTTTGGGCTCTCCTTTCTTTTCAGAAGCTCCAAGGGACTTCGGGCCCGCTGCTGCTAACCGAGGAGGAGAAGCGCACTCTGATCGCCGAGGGATACCCAATCCCCACCAAGCTGCCCCTCACAAAAGCCGAGGAGAAGGCCCTCAAACGGGTCCGGAGAAAAATCAAGAACAAGGTAACAACTCGAACTCCCAGGGCGCCACAGACTGAGGTGGGGGGGGGGCTCGTTTCGGCCAATAGGTGAAGCAGAGGGCCCGGTTAAACTGGTGCTAGGCCCCATCCCACAATCCATTGGGGGCAGGGAACGAGGCCCTGGGTGTAACATCACTGAGGGCAGTGTACAGCCAATAGGGTACATCAGGGCTGGGTGTCCTGAGCCCCTGAGGGAGTTACCCGTTATTGCCACCGTACCTGTGTTACCGCACTGTGTGCCTCTTCATGGTTATCATCAGACACTCACAAGTGACACAATCTTGCTCCTCCCTGTTCTTCAATCATGCAGCAGTTAGTGCCAGGCATGACATTTCCCTTTGAAGATTGACCCCTTAATTAAATTCCAGCCCGTAGCTGACTCCCGTCGAGCTCCATAAACCATCTAATCCAGTTTGGTTAGATCCCAGCCTGTAACGCTTTCCCAGGTGTCTAGCCATTATCCTATTTATACATCATCCAAGCCCCTTAATTATATTCCAGCCTTGCGGTTCACTCCCAGATCTCTGTTATCCTGTTAACACACCGCGCACTTTAATCCCAGTCTCTAACTCACACTCGTCATTCCGTGTGTAAACTCTCCGAATCTCCTTCGTCAGAACCCGGCTTGAAGCCATCCCGCCTTGTCTGGGGCAAGTCGGTGAACTAGTCAGTCACCGTGATGGTATGCCATCGTCTGCTTGTTGGAGCCTATCACTGTGACTCTGTCTGTCTTTGCTCAGATCTCTGCACAGGAGAGCCGCAGGAAGAAGAAGGAATACGTGGACAGTCTCGAGAAGAAGTAAGTAGCCAAGTCTCGAAAACAACATGACTTTACAGCCCTCTGTCTAGATGTGAGTCACTGATTCCCTACAATGTGGAAAGTGGCCATTCGGCCCAACAAGTCTACAGTGACCCTCTGAAGACAACCCACCCAGACCCATTCCCCAACATTTACCCCTGACTAATGTACCTAACCTGCACATCCCTGAGCACTATGGGTAATTTAGCATGGCCAATCCACCCTCCTGCATATCCCTGAGCACTCACCCTAACCTGCACATTCCTGGGCACTATGGGTAATTTAGCATGGCCAATCCACCCTAACCTGCACATCCCTGGGCACTATGGGTAATTTAATGTGGCCAATCCATCCTAGCCCCTGTACATCCCCGAGCACTATGGGTAATTTAGCACGGCCAATCCACCCTAACCTGCACATCCCTGAGCACTATGGTTAATTTAGCACGGCCAATCCACCCTAACCTGCACATCCCTGAGCACTACAGGTAATTTAGCATGGCCAATTCACCCTGACCTGCACATCCCTGAGCACTATGGGTAATTTAGCATGGCCAATCCACCCTAACCTACACATCCCTGAGCACTGTGGGTAATTTAGCATGGCCAATCCACTCTAACCTGCACATCCCTGAGCACTATGGGTAATTTAGCACAGCCAATCCACCCTAACCTACACATCCCTGAGCACTAAGAGTATTTTAGGGTGGCCAATCCACCTTAACCTCCACATCCCTGAACACTATAGGTAATTTAGCATGGCCAATCCAGCCTAACCTGCACATCCCTGAGCACTATGGATAATTTAGCATGGCAATCCACCCTAACCTAACCTACACATCCCTGAGCACTATGGATAATTTAGCATGGCAATCCACCCTAACCTAACCTACACATCCCTGAGCACTATGGGTAATTTAGCACAGCCAATCCACCCTAACCTGCATATCCCTGGGCACTATGGGGCAATTTAGCATGGCCAATCCACCCTAACCTGCACATCCCTGTTTTTATTGTACCACCTGTTTTGATTGTACCTGTTTTGACTACTTCCTGTTTTGATTGTACCATCTGTTTACTGTTCTGTCTGTTTTGATTGAACCCCATGTTTTGCCTGTACCTCCTGTTTTGACTGTACCTCATGTTTTTGATGTAACTCGTTTTGATTTTACCCCATTTTGACTGTACTATCTGTTTTGACTGTACCTCAGTTTTGATTGTATTGCCTGTTTTTATTGTACTGCCTGTTTTGACTGTACCTCCTGTTTTGATTGTACTGCCTGTTTTGACTGTACCTCCTGTTTTGATTGTATTGCCTGTTTTTATTGTACTGCCTGTTTTGACTGTACCTCCTGTTTTGATTGTATTGCCTGTTTTTATTGTACTGCCTGTTTTGACTGTACCTCCTGTTTTGATTGTACTGCCTGTTTTGACTGTACCTCCTGTTTTGATTGTATTGCCTGTTTTTATTGTACTGCCTGTTTTGACTGTACCTCCTGTTTTGATTGTATTGCCTGTTTTTATTGTACTGCCTGTTTTGACTGTACCTCCTGTTTTGATTGTACTGCCTGTTTTGACTGTACCTCCTGTTTTGATTGTATTGCCTGTTTTTATTGTACTGCCTGTTTTGACTGTACCTCCTGTTTTGATTGTACTGCCTGTTTTGACTGTACCTCCTGTTTTGACTGTACCTCCTGTTTTTATTGTACTGCCTGTTTTGACTGTACCTCCTGTTTTTATTGTACTGCCTGTTTTGACTGTACCTCCTGTTTTTATTGTACTGCCTGTTTTGACTGTACCTCCTGTTTTTATTGTACTGCCTGTTTTGACTGTACCTCCTGTTTTTATTGTATTGCCTGTTTTTATTGTACTGCCTGTTTTGACTGTACCTCCTGTTTTTATTGTACTGCCTGTTTTGACTGTACCTCCTGTTTTTATTGTACTGCCTGTTTTGACTGTACCTCCTGTTTTTATTGTACTGCCTGTTTTGACTGTACCTCCTGTTTTTATTGTACTGCCTGTTTTGACTGTACCTCCTGTTTTTGATGTAACTCGTTTTGATTTTACCCCATTTTGACTGTACTATCTGTTTTGACTGTACCTCAGTTTTGATTGTATTGCCTGTTTTTATTGTACTGCCTGTTTTGACTGTACCTCATGTTTTTGATGTAACTCGTTTTGATTTTACCCCATTTTGACTGTACTATCTGTTTTGACTGTACCTCAGTTTTGATTGTATTGCCTGTTTTTATTGTACTGCCTGTTTTGACTGTACCTCCTGTTTTTATTGTACTGCCTGTTTTGACTGTACCTCCTGTTTTGACTGTACCTCCTGTTTTGACTGTACCTCCTGTTTTGACTGTACCTCCTGTTTTGATTGTACTGCCTGTTTTGACTGTACCTCCTGTTTTGACTGTACCTCCTGTTTTGACTGTACCTCCTGTTTTGATTGTACTGCCTGTTTTGACTGTACCTCCTGTTTTGACTGTACCTCCTGTTTTGACTGTACCTCCTGTTTTGACTGTACCTCCTGTTTTGATTGTACTGCCTGTTTTGACTGTACCTCCTGTTTTGACTGTACCTCCTGTTTTGACTGTACCTCCTGTTTTGACTGTACCTCCTGTTTTGCCTGTACCTCCTGTTTTGACTGTACCTCCTGTTTTGACTGTACCTCCTGTTTTGACTGTACCTCCTGTTTTGACTGTACCTCCTGTTTTGACTGTACCTCCTGTTTTGCTCTTGACAGAGTGGAGACTTACACTTCGGAGAATAATGAGCTCTGGAAGAAGGTGGAGACTCTGGAGAATGTCAATCGGTAAGCGAGCTGTGTCCCGGTCCTTCCTTCCTCTGGGGCGGGGAGATCTCCGACTCCTCAAGGAGCACTCCCCTCTTTGACCAGGCTCTGGGACACGGCTCCTCCTGCGGCCTTTGCAAAGTCACCAACTGTCTGGCGACACGGGCTGTTACCATGCAAGTGGATTGCCAGACATGCCGCTGACTATACCAAACTCTGAGCCATTTAACCTCCCAATCCCCTCCCATTCTGTCCTGGAAACTCACCCCCACAGCTAAGGTTGGACTCCAGTCTGCTCCTGGACTCCTCTTGCTGTCCCTCTCCCGCAGCACCCTGTCCTGCCCAGTAGGCGGTGCAGGAACACTCCCCCAGTTGTTCAACCCAACCCCCTTCCCCACATGTTAATGCCATACCCCTGTCCCCCAAAACACCCTCTCTTTCTCTCTTACGGGACTCCTCTGAACCAAGTACTGACCAGAGGGGAAGGGTAAAAGGGAGAGCTGCACTTATATATCGCCTGTCACAACCTCTGGCAGGCAGTTCGTGCCAAGTGAGATCCCCTGAAGAAAGCTAAAATGCTGAGCAGGTAGTGATGTTCAGTGAGAGTTAGTAATTATTCCTCTGTCAAGTGAACCGTGGTGGGTGTGAGAGAGGGAAGACAGCAATTAAAAGGTTATTAATCACTTGTCACTCTTGGGATCGTGCTGTGCACTGACCTCTGCCGTGCTTGTTGGCGTTACAACACTTTCGCTGTTGGCCGTCAAGCGCGTTGGGACGTTTAAAGGTGTGAAAGGTGATACGAAGGTCAAATCTACCTCCTCCATCCCCTACCTTCCCCACTCACTCCCTCTCCTCACCAGCGCTCAGCAGCAGCAGTGTGTATCATCTACAGAGATGCACCGCAGAACCTCAGACAGCACCTTCCAAACCCACCACCACTTCCATCTTGGGTCAGGGCAGCAGATACGTGGGAATACCATCCCCCCTGCAAGTTCCCGTCCAATCCACACACACCCACCCTCCTGACTTGGAAACCTATCACCGTGTCGATGGTTCCGTATCCTGGATCTCCGTCTCTAACAGCATTGTCGGCTCAAGTGGATTAGTCCACCAGTGGGCTGAAGGGCCTCCTCTCTACTTGGTGATTCTACAAAAGCAGCTCACCGCCGCCATCTTCAGGACAATAACATGCAGCACCAGCCAGCGATGCTCACACCCTGTGAATTAACACAAAGAAACGTTTTCTCTTCCCTGCGCTTTGACCAAAAACAAATACAATTTGTTGACATCCTCCCAGAACAGAAAGAAAGCTCGAAATCTCCGACTCCCGCGGTTCACAGACGTGCCCGTTGTTCGAGGGCTGGGTGATCCAGTTAGAGTGACACTCCAAGGGCTAGGTTCACCTCATTAGTACGACTCCTCTCCTCCACAAATTGTGGGGGTCACAAAGGTTTGGTTAGCACCGAACAATTCCCCCCCAGCCCCCCCACTGCAATGCCACTGATGTCTGTACTTCACCTGGTGATGCTGGGTAACTGCTGAATGTGGACAGTATCACCCTCTGCTGGAAATGCTACTCAACAGCCTTTCGTCACTGGAGGTTTTTAAATAACGTTCAGAGTGCATTTCCCTCCCTCCATCGGTGTGGCAGTGAGCCTTGGTTGCAAACTGCTGCAGTTGGGTGCAGAATGATCCTGTGGAGAGATCCGGTAGATTCCAGAGACAGTGAAGGAGCCCCAGGTCAGGAGGGCTACATGACTCGGAGGCATAGAGTCATCCAGCACGGAAACAGACCCTTCAGCCCGACCAGTCCATAATCTCAAACTGATCTAGTCTCACCACCTGACCCATACCCCTCCAAACCTTTCCTATTCAGGTAATCAATGTATTAAACATTGTCATTGTCCCCAAACCCACCACTGCCACACTCAAACCAGCCCCTGCGTAAGGAAATCTCTGCAAATGAAATCTTTTTTGAAATCTCTCTCCTCTCAGTTTGAAAATGTGCCCCCTGGCCTTGAGATGCCCCATCCCAGGGAAAAGGCAGCTGTCATCTGTTCTGCCTGTATCCCTCATTATGTTATCAACCTCTAGCAGGTCGCCTCTCACCCTCCTACGCCCCAGTGAAAAAAAAGGTCCCAGCCTTTCTTTAATAACTGAAGCCTTGCATACCCAGCAACATCCTGGGAAATCTGTTCAGAACCCTTGTGATGTATCTGCTGCCTTTGGACTTGGAAGTGGTGGAGGTCATGGGCTTTGAGGGTGTTGTCGAGAGGATTTGGGTTGTGCTAGGGGCAGAGGGTCTGGGTGTTTAACCTGGTGGCTATTGCTGGGAAACTGCCTGTAATTAATCTCTTTTAGGGAGGTCAAGGCAGGGAGTAGTCACACTGCTGGTTAAACCGCTGACCCCTGACCTGTTACAACAAGCTTCTCTCAGTAGGGAGGGAGCATTAAAAAACAATTACTCCTGGTCAGACAGCTCAAGTCAAGGCCAGTCTTTAGTTGTGTGGCTTCTGTCTCCAGCTTCATGTGGTATTGTATCATTTTCTCGTCACTAAAGTCTGTCGTTTACTCTGACACTAGGCAAAAAAAGTTAGAAAATCTCCCCCTTTTAGTTTCACCAGATCAGCCAAGTCCCGTTTGCCTTCCAGTCTCGTCTGTGTTACACACGACAGGCCGACAGGTCAGGATAGGGAGAGAGAATAAAACTGATGTGACCTGGGAAAACCTGGACCAAAGGTTTTTCAATGTATTCTTCCATGGAATGTGGATTTGGCCATCTCAAATTGGCCCTGTGTTCCATTCAGTTACAAGGTCAATCACATCTGGAATCACACACAGGCCGGAGCAGGGAAAGTTTCTTTCCCAAAACAAAAACCGATGAACGAGATGGGATTTTATCCTCCAAAACGCTTCTGCGGTTATCACGCATTGGATTTGATTGCATTAGCTGCATCGAACCTCACTCAACACCAAGGGTGGCGGTAGGATTCGAAAACACACCCTCAGAACGTTAGGCCAACCTGCGATCTCCCCCCTGTGCCACCATCGCCCCCTGGCTGTGCCGGCTGGTAAAATGCTCTGATAATGAGGCCCACTTCTTGCTCTTTCAGGACCCTGTTGCAGCAGCTGCAGAAACTGCAGGCGTTGGTGGCTGGCAAGGTGCCACGTCCCTGCCGGGTAGCATCAACACAGACAGGAACCTGCCTGATGGTAAGATCCAAGCCCCGAGTGTGTGACCTCCCCAGCCGGGGGTGGGGGAGCTGCTGACAGTGAGCACCCCTCTCTGGTGTATCAGCAGAGATCGCAGATTGCCGACTGCATCCCAGCCACCCCCTGCTGTCACAGTGTACCAATGCAGAACAGTTAACACAGAACCAACAAAGAGACTGCATGTCTGTTATAGGGTCATAGAGATATACAGCACGGAAACAGACCCTTCGGTCCAACCCGTCCATGCCAACCAGATATCCCAACCCAATCTAGTCCCACCTGCCAGCACCCGGCCCATATCCCCCCAAACCCTTCCTATTCATATACCCATCCAAATGCCTCTTAAATGTTGTAATTGTACCGGTCTCCACCACATCCTCTGGCAGCTCATTCCATACACGTACCACCCTCTGTGTGAAAAAGTTGCCCCTTAGGTCTCTTTTATATCTTTCCCCTCTTACCCTAAACCTATGCCCCTCTAGTTCTGGACTCCCCCCACCCCAGGGAAAATACTTTGTCTATTTATCCTGACCATGCCCCTCATAACTTTGTAAACCTCTATAAGGTCACCCCTCAGCCTCCGACGCTCCAGGGAAAACAGCCCCAGCCTGTTCAACCTCTCCCTGTAGCTCAAATCCTCCAACCCTGGCAATATCCTTGTAAATCTTTTCTGAACCCTTTCAAGTTTCACAACATCTTTCCGATAGGAAGGAGACTAGAACTGCACTATTATTCCAACAGCGGCCTAACCAATGTCCTGTACAGCCGCAACATAACCTCCCAACTCCTGTACTCAGTACTCTGACCAGTAAAGGAAAGCATACAAAACACCTTCTTCACTATCCTATCTACCTGCGACTCCACTTTCAAAGAGCTATGAACCTGCACTCCAAGGTCTCTTTGTTCAGCAACACTCCCTAGGACCTTACCATTAAGTGTATAAGTCCTGCTAAGATTTGCTTTCCCAAAATACAGCACCTCACATTTATCTGAATTAAACTCCATCTGCCACTTCTCAGCCCATTGGCCCATCTGGTCCAGATCCTGTTGTAATCTGAGGTAACCCTCTTTGCTGCCCACTACACCTCCAATTTTGGTGTGCCATCTGCAAACTTACTAACTGTACCTCTTATGCTCACATCCAAATCATTTATGTAAATGACAAAAAGTAGAGGACCCAGCACCGATCCTTGTGGCACTCCACTGGTCACAGGCCTCCAGTCTGAAAAACAACCCTCCACCAACACCCTCTGTCTTCTACCTTTGAGCCAGTTCTGTATCCAAATGGCTAGTTCTCCCTGTATTCCATTAGATATAACCTTGCTAACCAGGGGGAACCTTGTTGAATGCCTGACTGAAGTCCACATAGATTCTCTGCTCCTGCGGTGTCTTCCTGTTCCTGTCCTCGATACTGACAGACTCACAGCTGCATTTGAAGCAGGAACATTTTCTTTTTGTGGGTGTGTGTGTGGGTGTGGGTGGGCGTGTGGGTGTGGGTGTGGGCGTGTGTGTGAGAGCGTCTCTTGACTGGACATTATGTTTGCTTTCGACAGGTTGTGGTGGTCTGCTTTGTTCTAGTCCTGGGCTCCTTCATGCCCTGTCTCCCAGAATTCTCCACTGACTCCCAGACAGTCAAAACAGCTCCCCTGTCTGTGTCCGATGTGTACACCACCAGTCAGAGTAAGTACATCTCCGGGAGGCTGTTGGTTCTCAACTTTGTTTCGTCAATCAGCTCTTGTCATGCTCTAATTGAGAGCTTTATGTCCTGTATCTCCAGTCTCACAGAGATACTGTCCAGTCACTGACACTGGGTGAAATATTGGGATACATTTTCAAAACCAGGGGCATGTGCCCTGGCAAGGTATTTATGCCATTGGGCATTATCACTGAGTAGGCACCACCCGTCCAGTGATCTGTCAGCCCTCTCCCACACAACTTTACTTCTCACTGAATTCAGTGAAAATGGAGAAAGAAGCTCAATGTGGGTGTTTGATTCAACCTCAACCCAACACTAAAACTCCAACTGCATAGTTACTTCCAACGCAGACTGGAACAACCCACAATTCGACTCTGTTTGGATTCATGCTAGGTTACATAGCGCTGAAATCCAATGGAACTGCTGTCAACATTAACATTGAGAGAGCGGTGCTGGAAAAGCACAGCAGGTCAGGCAGCATCCGAGGTGCAGGAGAATCGACGTTTCGGGCAAAAGCCCTTCATCAGGAATGAGGCTGGGCGCCTCGGGGGTGGAGAGATAAATGGGAGGGGAAGGGGCTGGAGGGGAAGGTAGCTGGGAGTGTGATAGGTGGATGGAGGTGGGGGGTAAAGGTGATAGGTCAGAGAGGAGGGTGGAGTGGATAGGTGGAAAAGAAGATAGGCAGGTAGGACAAGTCATGGGGACAGTGCTGAGCTGGAAGTTTGGAACTGGGATGAGGTGGGGGAAGGGGAAATGAGGAAGCTGTTGAAGTCCACATTGATGCCCTGGGGTTGAAGTGTTCCGAGGCGGAAGATGAGGCGTTCTTCCTCCAGGCATCTGGTGGTGAGGGAGCGGCGGTGAAGGAGGCCCAGGACCTCCATGTCCTCAGCAGAGTGGGAGGGAGAGTTGACATGTTGGGCCACAGGGCGGTGTGGTTGATTGGTGCGGGTGTCCCAGAGATGTCCCCGAAAATGCTCTGAGGGTAGGTGTCCCATCTCCCTGACATAGAGGAGACCGCATCGGGTGCAGCAGATACAGTAGATGATGTGCGTGGAAGTGCAGGGAAATCTCTGTCGGATGTGGAAGGATTGTTTGGAGGCCTGTACAAGAATGCAGCCTGTTAAACACCATTCTATCCCCTTTTCCGAATTACCTGCTGACCAGCTGTCAGTAACAAGGGCACCTTGATTTAACTGGAGAAATCGCTTTCCATTCCCAGAATACTCTGCACCTCCACTCCTCCCCCTCCCCCAAAGTAGCGAAACCTCACCCTTCTTGCCATTGTATTCCAGTTGCTGCACCCTTGCCCATACACTCTGTCCCGTGAACCCCCTCTTTACACCCTCCTCCCAATGCACATCCATACCTCGTTTTATATCGTGCACAAACTGACCATCCACTCCCCCCATCGCTAAGTGAACAGCTGGGACCCAAGCACAGACCCTTGAGGTAGCAAGATCCAACTAGTGTGCACGGGAGCAGGGGGTTAGCACTCGGGTGGCAAGGCTCACTGGGAGAGCCCATGTAGATATCCGGTTCTGCACCGTAACAGTCCCACAATTCGGAACATGAGGTTCTGACATCTCTCCCCCATCTCTTCAGAGCAAGTGGTATCACTCCAGTTATTATCAAGCTGAGGCCTCTGCTTGGACGCAGAGAGAGGAGAGAGAGACACACACACGGAGAGAGAGAGACACACAGAGAGACAGAGAGAGAGAGAGAGAGAGAGAGAGACACACACACAGAGTGACAGAGAGAGACACAAACACAGAGACAGAGAGAGAGACACACACACAGACACAGAGAGAGAGAGAGAGAGAGAGAGACAGAGAGAGACACAGAGAGAGAGAAAGACAGAGACACATACACACACACACACAGAGACAGAGAGAGAGAGAGAGAGAGACAGAGACAGAGGTACAGAGAGAGACACACACAGTTAACGCTTCCAGTCAGATATGAATCCCCTAAAGAACTGAAGTCAGGGGTTCTGAGGAAGGGTCTCCCTGGACCTGAGACACACTTGTTTTCTCTGCAGGGATGCTGCCAGGTCTGTTGAGTTTCTCCAGCAATTGCCACATTTGTCTCAGATCTCCGCAGTGCTCTGCTCTCTGTCGGGGGTGCTGGAGTTGGCTACCACTTCTGCTCCCATCAGGAGGGTGGGAGATGGAGTCTGTCCCTGTGAGGAGGGAGGGGGTGGGGAGGAAGGGCCAACACCCCAGGAGCTGTGGATCCATAATCAGAGTGAGTGTGCTGACCTTATAGCTGCAGAGATAGGGGTGTAAGAGGCATCTTCATGCCTGAGAGCACTGTCGGAGGCCACTCGTTCCCTCCCACCTCCCCTGTGCTCTTTGGCTGGTCCCACTCACCTGGAGCTCAGCCGTGTTTTCTCTCCTTTCCCAGTATTTATCCCATTCCCCACTGGACGTTATGGCCGAATCTGCCCCCAGGCAGCGTGTTCCAGACAAGTTTAATCTGAATATTCTAGCAAATGGGAACTGTTTTCCCCGATTTCCTCTGGCCAGAATCTTTTGTGATTTTCGAATGCGTTGAGCAGATCTCCCCTGAGCTTTCTCTGTGTGAAGAGTTGATCCACAGCAGGTTTAACTCCAGGCTGAGCAGAATTGAGTCTCCTGTCATGTAAATCGGCTTCACACCGTCTCTGGGGTGGATTCCACCCCACCCGCCCCCCAACTTCCCACAGTGGGACAGGGTGAGGATGAATTGGAACAGGCAACAGGATGTGCAATCTGGCTTTGTGTGCACCCAGTTTTGGAACAGGCCTGTTCGTCAGCTTGTTTAGGAAGCAATACACCTCTCAGGATTGTTGAGCATCAGGCCAGACAGAAAACAGCTCAAAAGAGAAGGACCAAGCAATTACCTTGCACCTTTTGGAAGCTTGTCACTTTACTCCATGACCTTATCAGCAAAGAATTACAGATACAGGTGACAATACATGGTGTTAACATTGAGATCAGCAGCATAGGCCTCAGAGTCCTCCTACACTCCCAAGTGGCATCTACCTGACAATGTGGAACATTGCCCACGTATACCCTGTACACACAGAGCAGGACAAATCCAACCCGGCCAATTACCATCTCGATCATCAGGAAAGTGTCATCAACGGCGCTATCAAGCAGCACCTGCTCAGTGACGCCCAGTTTGGGTTCTGCCAGGGTCACTCAGCTCCTGACCTCATTACAGCCTAGGGTCAAACATGGACAAAGGAGCTGAACTCCAGAGGGCGAGGTGGGAGTGACAGCCCTTGACATCAAGGCTGCATTCAACCGAGTGAGGCATCGCAGAGCCCTGGCTCAATGGGTATCAGGGGCAAACTCTCCACTGGTTACAGTCATTCCTGGCACATGGGAAGATGGTCATTGAGTCATAGTGTCATAAAAATATATAGCACTGTGGTTGTTGGGGGTCCAACAGGTTATCTCAGCTCCAGGACATCTCAACAGGAGTTCCTCAGGGCAATGTCCTAGGCCCGACAATCCTCAGCTGCTTCATCAATGACCTTCCCTCTATCATAAGGTCAATGATTTGTGACTCTTGAAGTGATCCATGTGCAAATGCAACAAAACGTGTATAAAGTCCAAGCTTGGGCTGACAATTGGCAACAGAATGTACATGTATTTGGAAAGGCAAGGACTGATTTGGGATAGTCAACATGGCTTTGTGCGAGGGAAATCATGTCTCACAAACTTGACTGAGTTTTTTGAGGAAGTAACAAAGAGGATTGATGAGGGCAGAGCAGTGGATGTGATCTAGATGGACTTCAGTAAGGAGTTCGACAAGGTTCCCCATGGCAGACTGGTTAGTAAGGTTAGATCTCATGGAATACAGGGAGAACTAGCCATTTGGATATAGAACTGGCTCAAAGGTAGAAGACAGAGGATGGTGGTGGAGGGTTGTTTTTCAGACTGGAAGCCTGTGACCAGTGAAGTGCCACAAGGATCGGTGCTGGGCCCTCTACTTTTCGTCATTTACATAAATGATTTGGATGTGAGCATAAGAGGTACAGTTAGTAAGTTTGCAGATGACACCAAAATTGGAGGTGTAGTGGACAGCGAAGAAGGTTACCTCAGATTACAACAGGATCTTGACTAGATGGGCCAATGGGCTGAGAAGTAGCAGATGGAGTTTAATTCAGATAAATGCTGCATTTTGGGAAAGCAAATCTTAGCAGGACTTATGCACTTAATGGTAAGGTCCTAGGGAGTGTTGCTGAACAAAGAGATCTTGGAGTGCAGGTTCATAGCTCCTTGAAAGTGGAGTCGCAGGTAGATAGCATAGTGAAGGAGACATTTGGTATGCTTTCCTTTATTGGTCAGGGTATTGAGTACAGGAGTTGGGAGGTCATGTTGCGGCTGTACAGGACATTGGTTAGGCCACTGTTGGAATATTGCGTGCAATTCTGGTCTCTTTCCTATCGGAAAGATGTTGTGAAACTTGAAAGGGTTCAGAAAAGATTGACAAGGATGTTGCCAGGGTTGGAGGATCTGAGCTACAGGGAAAGGCTGAACAGGCTGGGGCTGTTTTCCCTGGAGCGTCGGAGGCTGAGGGGTGACTTTATAGCGTTTTACAAAATTATGAGGGGCATGGATAGGATATATAGACAAAGTTTTTTCTCTGGGGTCGGGGAGTCCAGAACTAGAGGGCATAGGTTTAGGGTAAGAGGGGAAAGATATAAAAGAGACCTAAGGAGCAGCTTTTTCACACAGAGGGTGGTACGTGTATGGAATGAGCTGCCAGAGGAAGTGGTGGAGGCTGGTACAATTGCAATATTTAAGAGGCATTTGGATGGGTATGTGAATAGGAAGGGTTTGGAGGGATATGGGCCGGGTGCTGGCAGGTGGGACTAGATTGGGTTGGGATATCTGGTCGGCATGGACGGGTTGGACCGAAGGGTCTGTTTCCGTGCTGTACATCTCTATGACTATGACTCTAAGTAACACTCATGCCACACAAATGCCAGGCAGTGACTGTCATCAATAAGAGACAATCTACCCATCGCCCCTTGACATTCAATAATGTCACCATCACTGAATCCCCCAATATCAAACATCGTGGGGGATACCATTGTCAGCAAACTCAACTGGACTCACCATGCATGGCTATAAGAGCAGGTCAGAGGCTTGTGATATGGCAGCAAGTAACTCATTCCTGACTCCGCAAAACCTGTCCACCATCTACAAAGCACAAGTCAAGAGTATCATGGAATACCCCAACTTGCCTGGATGAGTGCAACTCCAAAAACGCTCATGAAATTTGAAACCATCCAGGACAAAGCAGCCCATTTGATTGTACCACATCCACAAGCACCCCCTTGAACAGTACATGAACTGCAGCGATTCAAGATGGCCGCTCACCACCATCTTGTCAAGGGCAAGTGGACACAGACAATAAATACTGGCCTTACCATGCTGCCAATCAGCTCTGAGTAAATTAAAAAACAAATACACTTCAATTAGATCATCCCGGAATTGTTTATGAAGTTTCTGTTAGTAAAAACATTAATGGGACCAGAAGTTGAGAAGTTTGGAGGACCTGATTATTGAAGGCAGTGGCTGTTAAGATAGTCAATGCATCAGTGATCATCTTCCGAAATTCCATAAATTCAGGAATGATTCCTGATTGGAAGGTTGGAATTATCACGCCACTATTTCAGAAAGGAGGAAGGGAGCTTTGGAACAGTTCGCCTGCCATTCCAGGAAATACTCGGATCTGTTGGAGAGAAGGTGATAATTGGACATTTCGAAAATAACGTTCCAATTGGGAAATGCCAAACCATCGAGTCATAGAGATGTACAGCACAGAAACAGACCCTTCGGTCCAACCCGTCCATGCCGACCAGATATCCCAACCTAATCTAGTCCCACCTGCCAGCACCTGTCCCATATCCCTCCAAACCCTTCCTATTCATATACCCATCCAAATGCCTCTTAAATGTTGCAATTGTACCAGCCTCCACCACATCCTCTGGCAGCTCATTCCATACCCGTACCACCCTCTGTGTGAAAAAGTTGCCTCTTAGGACTCTCATATCTTTCCCCTCTCACCCTAAACCTATACCCTCTAGTTCTGGACTCCCCCACCCCAGGGAAAAGACTTTGTCTATTTACCCTATCCATGCCCCTCATAATTTTGTAAACCTCTATGAGGTCACCCCTCAGCCTCCGACGCTCCAGGGAAAACAGCCCCAGCCTGTTCAGCCTCTCCCTCTAGTTCAGATCCTCTAACCCTGGCAACATCCTTGTCAATCTTTTCTGAATATTTCAAGTTTCACAACATCTTTCCGATAGAAAGGAGACCAGAATTGCATGCAATATTCTAACAGTGGCCGAACTAATGTCCTGTACAGCTGCAACATGACCTCCCAATGTCAAAAGAGAAACGAGGAGGGATCTCGGAGAGAGAGGTCCATTTTTGGAATTCATATCACCAAAGAAAAATAATCTTGAGTTTGAATGGGGATAAGCTAGGTGTGTGTACACGGTTGTTCACTTTTTCCACAGCGTGTAGAAACATCTGTTAATACATCTGCCACAATCCGACTTTGACAGGGAGGGTCTGAGTCATTGGAACACATTCACAGCAGAGTTGGGCAGGCTGTTGATTGACAAGGGGGAGAGGTGAGTGGTTATCAGGAAAGCCAAGTTAGGCTGCGTTTAGGGCAGCCATGGTATAATTAAATATTCTAACACAGATGTGTCTGGCACCAGCAGAGGTTGGGAGGAGGAGATGCGGGGGGCGGGGGGTTGGTGTTGGATTTCCCTGGATCCCAAGTTACAGAACCCCTGACCATCTCCTGTGTTTGCTTTGCCCAGTTCGGTCCAGGAGCCTGCTGTTTTACGATGAGGGCCCCCCCCTGGAGGAGCACTATTCCTCCTTCTTCCCGGTGGAGAGCTCAGAGGAGTGGGAGCTGTCATCCAGAGGTGCAAGAGACCAGAAGGGGTCACATGACACATCAAGTGACTACACAAGCTGGTCGCAGGAGGCGTCCAAATATCTGAGCAACGCCCACGTGGGGGTGATCGGCTCCAATAAGACTGACCACAGGAAATTAGTTCAGGAGAAAGCACATGAGAGATGGGCATCGACAGCTGTGATCACAGCGAAATCTTTGTAACTGGACTGGCCTTTAATTCACCCTTCGGTAGAGATCCTTTTATTTTGCAAGCCTAAAATGTTCGATGTTTTGTTCTTGCGAGTGCCTGGGGATCTGTGTCCGAATGTCTGTGTATGGGTGTGCGTGTGTATGTCTGTGTGTCAGCGCGTGAATGTGTGCATTAGATTCTCTCTGTGTTGCTGTTCCTACCACAGTCTGCACTGATCTGCCCCATGCTCTTCACCATTTTCATTACCCTCTTCCCCCCCTCCCCCAGCACGTCACTTGCTCCTTCCCCATTACATTCTTCATGGTGTCTTTTCCTGTTCTCTCTCGGTGGATTCTGCAGTCAGCACTGCTGTCCTCACGGACCTCCCTCCCTTTACTTGGTTACAAATAACACACAGCACCAGGTTCTAGTCCAACAGGGTTTAATTAGAAGCACTAGCTTTCGGAGCGCTGCTCCTTCATCAGGTGGTTGTCATCAGAAGGAGCGTCACTCCGAAAGCTAGTGCTTCCAGTTAAACCTGTCGGACTGGAACCTGGTGCTGTGTGCGATCTTTAACTTTGTACACCCCAGTCCAACACCGGCATCCTCAATTTGCCCCTCTCCATTCTCACTCTCTGCAGCCTTCGCTTTGTTTCCCACCATTAGGGATGAGTTCCTTGCTACAGCTCCTCCCTCCTCCTCATTGCTAACTCTCAAGCCCTTCACTATGTGTTCCTCACCTTTCCCACTGTTGGTGGTTGGCTTTTTGGGATATGTACAGGATGGTTCGCATGATGTGGTGTAGATTGGCACGAACAAAGGGAGCCCAAAACTCAAGAATGGAACGCCAATGAATAACAGTGAACCACCTGAATTGAAGTTTAAGGTGCGAATCCTCCGGGAGCATCCTGGTTAAACATGCTGTGGTTCATATCACCAAATAAAAATAATCTTGAGGCTGAATGGGGATAAGCTAGGTGTGTGTACACGGTTGTTCACTGTTTTCTACAGCGTGTAGAAACACCTGTTAATGCATCTGCCACAATCCGACTGTCATCATGGAGGGGTGTGGGAACAATATCCAGCTACCATGTTATAGCAGCTATTTAGAAATAAAATGCTTCCTGTTGCATTCAAATGACTGCGTGGAGCCATTGTGCTTTATTTCCCACCACACGAGCAGTTCAGAACGAGGGGGACTGACGGGTACATGATGGGAAGGTACCGGGGTTGCACTGGGGTGGGCGAAGTCAGAGGTCGCGCGATGCCACGTTATAGTCCAACAAGTTCATTTGAAATCGCAGGCTTTCGGAGTGCTGTCAGGTGAAGTGGAGGGCAGCGCACGGGCATAGTGATAATGGCAAGATAATTCCAGGGAATTACGAGTGTCAGCAGATAAGTAGACACAGCACGATGTGAAGTGTCAACAGCTGAAAAACAAATGGGGGGGGGGGGGGTAACATATGAACCGATTAATTCAGACAGGGAGATAGTTGCAAACAATCAAAAATAGATGGGTATAGACCGGCCAAATCTCCCAAATACTGCCGTCCAGGGTCCTGCAACATTATGGCATCTGGGTTTACAGCTCCACACTAATCCCCCACCCCTTTACTCTGATAGGATCTTGAAGAATCTATGGCAGCCAGTCCATCTCCAATTGAGATGCCTTTTGATGAGTTGCTAACAGGCCTGAGGGTCCTCATGACTTCCAGCTTTGAGGAACCCTTAGATAATGACATAGACATCAACAAGCTCAATTCTCTTCAGGATCTTCTGTACCCAAGGAGTGAGCAGAGTGTTTAGTTTGGCAGGCAGGGGTTGGTACATCTCAGGAGAAACTGGATCACTGCATGACCGAGTAAGGAATATACCGACGGGGGAGGGATGAAGCAGGTTCTTGGGGAGAGTATGAGCCACTTGGACCAAATGGCCTGCACAATTGTTTTGCTTCCGTGAGTAAGTTGCAATTCATTTGACATGTGACCTGCAAACGAGTTAAGAGAGGGGGCTACCTTACATGACACTAGGTTGAAATGAAGATCACATTTATTTATCGATGTTCAGGCCAGGTCAGGACTGGCTCCAAACACTGTACACACCACTCCCCCCACAGCTACCTCTCCTCCCTTCAGTACTCTGTGGGTCAGCTCAGTGAAAGGCTGAGATATAATACTAGGGAGGTTCCTTGCTTTGCTGTCTGGATTATCAGTCAAGGCAGCAATAGCACAGATTCAGCTTCAGAGGTCAGATTCCCTACAGAGTGGAAACAGGCCCTTCGGCCCAACAGGTCTACACCAACCCTCCGAAGAGTAAACCACCCAGATCCATTTCCCTACTCTACACTTACCACAACTAACACTACGGGGAATTGAGCATAGCCAATTCACTTAACCTTTGGATTGTGGGAGGAAACTGGAGCACCCGGAGGAAACCCACACAGACACGGGGAGAATGTGCAAACTCCACACAGACAGTCACCTGAGGCTGGAATCGAACCAGGGTCCCTGGCGCTGTGAGGCAGCAGTGCTAACCACTGAGTCACCGTGGGGTTAGTCAGTAGAAGATTAGCCAGATCTCGAGCTGATTGACAGTGGTATCTCCTACAGTCACTCACTGTCATTTACAGGAAGAATTGGGATACACAATCAGGTAAAGACAAATTAAATATTGGCCTTTACTTCAAAGGGAATGGAGAATAAAAGTAGGGAGGTTTAGATAAAACTATACAACGGAATAATCAGATAACCACCATTATTGGGGGGATTCACGAAGAGTTTGCCAATTGAATACAAAATTGGTTTAATGGCCAGAGACCGAGGTTGGTGAAGGAGGGTTGTTTTTCAGACTGGAGGCCTGTGACTAACAGTGGTCCACAGGGATCGGTGCTGGGCCCACCATTTTGTTTGTCATTTGTATAAATGGTTTAAATGAAAACACAAAAGGCAGGGTTAGTAAATTTGCAGATGGCACCAAAGCTGGGGGACAGTGAGGAAGGTAACCCAAGATCTTGATCGATTCAGTCAGTCAATGAGCTGAAGAGTGGGTGGAGCTTAATTTGGATAAACGCAAACTATTGCATCTTGGTGAAACAAGGAAAGGACTTATATAATTAAAAGTAAGGCCTTGGGCAGTGTAATAGAATAGAAAGACCGAGGAGTTCAGGTGCATAATGCTTTGAGGTTTACATCCCAGATGGACAGGGTGTTAGCCTTCATTTACTCAGACCTTGGAGTACAGGAGTTGGAACATTATGTTGAAATTGCACAAGATGAGATTACACAGGTCTCTTCTGGAGCACTGTGCCCAGTTCTGGTCAGCCCTACTGTAGGAAGGGTATCATCAGGCTGGAGAGGGTTCAGGAGAGATTTACCAGGTTGTTGCCGGGTAAGGAGGTTTGACTTCTAAGGAGAGGCTGGATCAGCTGGGAGCTTTCTCCCTGGGAGTTGAGGGATGGTTTACAAAATCACGAGGGGTATGGATAAGGCGAACGGCAGGTCTCTGTTACTCTGGGGGAGAGATTTCGAGACTAGGGGACCTGGTTTTGAGATGGGAGGGGAAAGATTTTAACAAAAAGACCGGAGGGAGTTTTGTTTTCCTGAGGGAGTGGTTGGTGCGTGGATTGAACTTCCAGAGGAAGTGGTGGATGCGGAATCAGTCACAATGTTTAATTTCGATACGTTCGTGAACGGGAAAGTTTGGGAGGGACGTGGGTCAGGGTGGGAGTAGTTTAGTTTGGGATGTTGGGCCGAAGGGTCTGTTTGCGCGCTGTAAGACTCTGTGACTCGATAACAACTTGGAATAGCATGAAGAGTGTTTACTCCCTGATAGCTAAGGAGGAAGGGAGGTCTGCAGATGCTGGAGATCAGAGTCGAAGAGTGTGTTGCTGGAAAAGCGCAGCAGGTCAGGCAGCATCCAAGGAGCAGGAGAGTCGACATTTCGGGCCAGAGCCCTTCATCAGGAATGACCCCTCTGCTGTCCTTCATCCACACAAGTATCCATACACTGAACAAACAGTCCATCCGGGCCATATCCGATATTAAACACAGTCAGTACCAAAAACTTTCACCGACCTGCCCCCACACTCCGGATTCCTCAACTGTTCCAGAATCTTCCATCGGCCTCCGCAACCGCGCGGGCGCCATTAACCACGTGCCCGCTGCAGCAACCGCCGCCGCGAACCATGACGTCACTTCCGCCCCCACGCCGAACTCCGTCCGCACGCCTAACCCCGCCCCCGAGACTGTCACTATGCCTAACCACGCCCCCACGCCGAACTCCGTCCGCACTCCTAATCCCGCCCCCCCACGCCTATCCGTCACCACGCCTAACCCCGCCCCCACGCAGACTCCACCCCATGACCACACTCCCAGCCCCTCACCAGGTCCTATCTCCCAGCCCTGCCGTGATTTCACCATCCCTCCAGACCCCCCCCTCTCTGAGGATGACCCTCCAGACCCCCCTCTCTGAGGATGACCCTCCAGACTCCCCCTCTCTGAGGAAGACCCTCCAGACCTTCCCCCCTCTCTGAGGATGACCCTCTGACCCGCCCCTCTCTGAGGATGACCCTCTGACCCGCCCCTCTCTGAGGATGACCCTCCAGACCCCCCCTCTCTGAGGATGACCCTCTGACCCGCCCCTCTCTGAGGATGACCCTCCAGACCCCCCCCTCTGAGGATGACCCTCCAGACCCCTCCTCTCTGAGGATGACCCTCTGACCCGCCCCTCTCTGAGGATGACCCTCCAGACCCCCCCTCTCTGAGGATGACCCTCTGACCCGCCCCTCTCTGAGGATGACCCTCCAGACCCCCCCTCTCTGAGGATGACCCTCCAGACCCCCCCCTCTCTGAGGATGACCCTCTGACCCGCCCCTCTCTGAGGAAGACCCTCCAGACCCCCCCTCTCTGAGGATGACCCTCCAGACCCCCACCCCACTCTGAGGATGACCCTCTGACCCGCCTCTCTCTGAGGATGACCCTCCAGACCTCCCCCCCTCTCTGAGGAAGACCCTCCAGACCCCCCCCCGAGGATGACCCTCCAGACCCCCCCCTCTCTGAGGATGACCCTCCAGACCCCCCCCTGAGGATGACCATCCAGACCCCCCCTCTCTGAGGATGACCCTCCAGACCCCCACCCCACTCTGAGGATGACCCTCTGACCCGCCTCTCTCTGAGGATGACCCTCCAGACCTCCCCCCCTCTCTGAGGAAGACCCTCCAGACCCCCCCCCGAGGATGACCCTCCAGACCCCCCACTGTCTGAGGATGACCCTCCAGATCCCCCCCCTGAGGATGACCATCCGGACCCCCCCTCTCTGAGGATGACCCTCCAGACCCCCTCCCCACTCTGAGGATGACCCTCTGACCCGCCCCTCTCTGAGGATGACCCTCCAGACTCCCCCTCTCTGAGGAAGACCCTCCAGACCCCCCCCTCTGAGGAAGACCCTCCAGACCTCCCCCTCTCTGAGGATGACCCTCCAGACCCCCACCCCACTCTGAGGATGACCCTCTGACCCGCCCCTCTCTGAGGATGACCCTCCAGACCCCCCCTCTCTGAGGATGACCCTCCAGACCTTCCCCTCTCTCTGAGGATGACCCTCCAGACCCCTCCCTCTGAGGAAGACCCTCCAGACCTCCCCCCCTCTGAGGAAGACCCTCCAGACCCCCCCCTGAGGATGACCCTCCAGACTCCCCCCCCGAGGAAGACCCTCCAGACCTGCCCCCCTCTGAGGATGACCCTCCAGACCCCCCCCCCGAGGAAGACCCTCCAGACCTGCCCCCCTCTGAGGATGACCCTCCAGAACCCCCCTCTCTGAGGATGACCCTCCAGACCCCCTCTCTCTGAGGATGACCCTCTGACCTGCCACTCTCTGAGGAAGACCCTCCAGACCCCCTCTCTCTGAGGATGACCCTCCAGACCTCCCCTTTTTTGAGGATGACCCTCCAGACCCCCCCTCTCTGAGAATGACCCTCCAGACCCCCCCTCTCTGAGGATGACCCTCTGACCCGCCCCCCTCTCTCTGAGGAAGACCCTCCAGACCCCCTCTCTCTGAGGATGACCCTCCAGACCCCCCCTCTCTGAGGATGACCCTCCAGACCCCCCCCTCTCTCTGAGGATGACCCTTCAGACCCCCCCTCTCTGAGGATGACCCTCCAGACCCCCCCTCTCTCTGAGGATGACCCTCCAGACCCCCCACTCTGAGGATGACCCTCTGACCCGCCCCTCTCTGAGGATGACCCTCCAGACCCCCCTCTCTCTGAGGAAGACCCTCCAGACCCCCCCTCTCTGAGGATGACCCTCCAGACCCCCACTCTCTGAGGATGACTCTCCAGACCCCCCCCCCCACTCTGAGGATGACCCTCTGACCCGCCCCTCTCTGAGGATGACCCTCCAGACCCCCCCCTCTCTGAGGATGACCTTCCAGACCCCCACTCTCTGAGGATGACCCTCCAGACCCCCACCCCACTCTGAGGATGACCCTCTGACCCGCCCCTCTCTGAGGATGACCCTCCAGACCCCCCTCTCTCTGAGGAAGACCCTCCAGACCCCCCACTCTGAGGATGACCCTCTGACCCGCCCCTCTCTGAGGATGACCCTCCAGACCCGCCCCTCTCTGAGGATGACCCTCCAGACCCCCCCTCTCTGAGGATGACCCTCTGACCCGCCCCTCTCTGAAGATGACCCTCCAGACCTGCCCCTCTCTGAGGATGACCCTCCAGACCCGCCCCTCTCTGAGGATGACCCTCTGACCCGCCCCTCTCTGAGGATGACCCTCCAGACCTGCCCCTCTCTGAGGATGACCCTCCTGACCCGCCCCTCTCTGAGGATGACCCTCCAGACCCCCCCCTCTCTGAGGATGACCCTCCAGACCCCCCCCTCTCTGAGGATGACCCTCCAGACTTCCCCCTCTCTGAGGATGAAAGATCAGTCCTCAGCAGAGGCCTCACCTTCATCCCCCTACGCTCCCGGATTAACGAGTTCAACACGCGGCGAGACATTGAACAGTTCTTCCGCCACCTTCGCCTCCGTGCACTTCTCCACGCCCACCCTCTGACAATCCCTTCTCCCGCCTCCAACACACCCCGTCCCCCCGGACTCCCCATCCCCCTGGATACCCCATCCCCCCGGATATCCCATCCACCCGGATACCCCGTGCTGGCCTCTTACCTGCCTTCGATCTCTTCATAGTCAACTGTCGCCTCAACCTGTCCACCCCTCTTGCCCACTCCAACCTCTCATCCTTGGAACGTGCAGCCCTCCACTCCCTCCGTTCCAACCCCAATCTCACCATCAAACCGGCAGACAAGGGAGGCGCGGTAGTAGTTTGACGCACCGACCTTTACACCGCTGAGGCCAAACGCCAGCTCGCGGACACCTCCTCCTATTGTCCCCCTTGACCATGACCCCACCTCCCATCACCAAACCATCATCTTTGAAGAGGTGACAAGTAGGTTAGACCAGGGAAACCCAGTGGATGTGGTCTATCTAGACTTCCAAAAGGCCTTTGATAAAGTGCCACACGGGAGGCTGCTGAACAAGGTGAGGGCCCATGGTGTTCGAGGTGAGCTACTGGT